>NC_077227.1:393389540-393484540 GCF_027887165.1 Monodelphis domestica
CTCCTCTTCTCTGAATCTTAGTTACTTCATCCCTTAAATGTGAACATAAAACTCAAAGTAAATGTGAAAGTTGGATTTGATGACCATCCAGTCACAAATCTGCTCTTCTCTGCACCCCAGTTTTGTGCAGGAGAATGGTAATCAGTGGAAATGCCGATTCACAGAAAAGAATATTTCTGATTAATTAACTAAATTTGTACCTGATGTCCAGGGGTTAAAGGCCTTGACTTGACTTATCAGGTATCAGGAGAGACATTAGCCTTCACTCTGACTGGGAGAAGGGAGAATGGCCCTTTCAGCTCCTCCAAGAAAGGATGCCTAATCCATCTCTTTGAGTAGGTGTGTTGTTTCCCAGGAACATTATAGAATTTGTAGCTGTTTTTTTGCCAAAGCAACTTACTGTTAATTGAAGTTGTCAGGCTGTACACCACCTTGCATCTGAGCAATAACTATACTTTTTGCTCTTGGGGGGAAAAGTAATAGGCCAAAAGCTAATTAACATTTCCCTAATGCCCTTGGGCACCATTCTAGGAAATCCTGTTGTCCCTTCCCTGAGGAGTTCCCTGAAATGGAAAAGAAAGTAAAAACCATTTAAAAACAGTTCCTTTTACCCAAGAATCTGAAAGTGGGCAGATGAGCACTCAGAAGAAGATTGAACCATTCCAGACAGGGACAAGGCAGACAGGCCAGTCCTTATTTTAAACTTCAGGAATCTCCCAGGGTTCCAATGGATGATAGCTCCTGGATGGATGCAGCTTATGATAGATAGTCCTAGTGACTCAGTGGATATACTTTTTGGTGCCTTTACTGACACAGCTATTAGATTGGTTGCTTCTGACACATCAATTATATCTTGTTACTCAGTAATTTATTTTGGACTATAAGAGTCTCAAACCTGGAAGGAAGCTTGGAGGTGTCAAATCTGGTCCACTTTTCCAATGCAGAAGTTCCCTGTATACCACCCTGTTCAAGTCGATAAGTGTTTATTAGGCACTTGTGCTACGAGCTGCTGGGCACTCTGCTAGACTGGGAATGTAAAGACAGGCAAAATCCCTGCTCTCGTGGAGCTTACACTCTGCTAGAGGGAAATAGCCTGTACATGTACACCAGTAGCATTTTTAAGTAGTTTTTAAAAATTTTGAGTTCCAAATTCTCTCTCTTTCTTCAGTCCCTCCCCACCTGTTGAGAAGACAAGCAAACCCATTCCACGTGTGAAGCCATAGAGAACATTTCCATGTTTTTAGATAGGATCTGTTTTTTATTTTATTTTTGCATGTATACGGATAAGTTGATTCATCCTAAAACACAAAGTAATTTTGGTTGCAGTAATTAACAGTTGGGAAAATCAAGAAAACATTCTTGTGGAAAGGAGCTCTTAAGCTGATCCTTGAAGGAAGTTGAGTTTCCACCGACAAGGCGTCATCTAGTTGTTGCAGGAACACTTCCGGGGTGGGCAACTAATCACCTCCTGGGCAGCTAATTCTGTTCAGAAGTCAATGGTCAACAAATATTTATTAAATGCTTACTCTATTCCAGGCACTGTGCTAAGTGCTAGGGATACAGATTTTTGAAAAGGAGAAAAGAAAGATAGTCCCTGATCACAAGGAGCTTGCAGTCTAACTGTAAGCATTTACTGTAGCGTGGTTGTGGGCAACTCTGATTATTAGGAAACTTTTTCTTCTGTTGGGCTGAAATATATCTCCTGTAACTGCTACCCTGTAAGCCACGAAGAACAAGCCTAAATTATTGCAATATTGGAAGACTGTTATCATGTGACCCTACTTCCTCCACTCCTAACCAAGTCTTTTCTGGGCAAAATCTGGGCAAAAATCCATCCCATACTAGATATATGGGCAAGTCTCTTAACTTCAGCCTCCGTATTTGTAAAGTGGGGATAATATTCAACCTAATTCATGGAACTCTAGAACTAGAGAGATGGAATCTTTTACTGTTATCATTCTCTTCATCAATCAGTGAACATTTAGGAAGCATTTGTTTTGTGCCAGGCCTTGTGCTAAGGGATCATTCTCAATTAAGTCGTATTTTTGGGAGGGCAGAAGATGCCCTCTCCAACTCTAGTTCATGGTATGACTTGAGTATAATGATACCATGTTGAAACTCCAGTGAAGGGCCACAATATTGGAGCTCACATTTCTATCAAACTTCCAGGTTGACAAAGCCCTTTTCTCAAAACAACTGTGTAAAGTAAATAGTGAAGATATTGTCCTTATTTATGGATAAAGAAACCGAGGCACAAAAAAAAAACATGATTTTCTCCTATGGTACATGTAAGATCTTGGATTTAAAATTTTTTTAATTTTTTAAACCATTACCTTCCATCTTAGAATCAATACTGTGTATTAGTACCAAGGTAGAAGAGCAGTAAGGGCTAGGCAATGGGGGTTAAGTGACTTGCCCAGGGTCACACAGCTGGGAAGTGGCTGAGGTCAGATTTGAACCTAGGACCTCCCATCTCTAGGCCTGGCTCTCCATCCACTGAGTCATCCAGCTGCCCCCAAGAGCTGGGATTTAAATTCAGATTTCCTAATACTCATGCCCATTGTTTTTCCATTATGGCATGTGGTTTGTTATGCAAGACATTGTATGATGGAACAACCATCTTCCACGACAAGGCATGATCATAGGTTGTTGAGCAGGCAGAGATGCTGCAGCTGGACTGAGCTAGGTCTAGTTATATAGCCTTGCCAAGTTTGGAGGAGGGTAATGGAGAAGGAGGGGTGCTCAGCATTGGTCTTGCTGCCCCCTCCAAGTGTCTTGCCTCCTCTCTGTGCCCTTGGTCAGTAAGGAAGAGAGTTCTTCAGAGTAGTTGCTGTAGGCACAGCTGATGAACGGGAAAATCACCCAATTTGTGCAGCAGGACTGCTCTCCTCATCCCAACCTGACCTTACTCTCAGGCATCATGTGGTTTCCCTGTGGGGTTGGAGTAGAGGGAGGCAGGACTGGTTCTGGGAGACTAGCTGGACCTTCCTTTTTAACTCTTTGCTCATCCTCAGACAGCCTCCCCTGACCATCTATTTTTCTTTGTCGTGAGCTCCTAATCAATCAATAAAACTTATTAAGCACCTTTTGTTGTTCAGTTGATTCAGTTGCATCTGACTCTTTGTGACCCCATTTGGGGTTTCCTTGGCACCGATACTGGAGTGGTTTGCCATTTCCTTCTCCAGTTTATTTTGCAGATGAGGAAACTGAGGCAAACAGAGTTAGGTGGCTTCACACCAGATTTGAATTCAGGAAGATGAGGCTCAGCACTCTGTCCACTGCGCTACCCAGTCACCCTCTGTTAAGCACCTACTAAATAGCAGCCACTATTCTAACAAGTAGATAGTCTGAGTCAGGATTCTGTAGCCCTGGGAGAGGGCTGTCAGACCAGTGGCTGGTGCTCACACCTATTCTTTATGAAGCACTTGAAGGTTTGTAGAAAACCTGACCAGCATCATCTCCTCTGATCCTCGCAACAACCATGTGAAGTTGGCACTTACAAGAACAGTTTCTTTAATTTGCAGAGGAGGAAACTGAGGTTCAGGAAAATAATATGACTTGGCCAGGGTCATACCGGCAGAAGCATGAGCAGACCTTGCCAACAGAAGTCAAGTAACTTGGGTGATGCTTGAACTTTCGAAGTTTCGTGGGCCCTGTCTAGTGCTCTTTTCTCTGCCTTTGTACTAAAATCTCCCTGCCTTTGTTGTTGGACTCCTGAGTGATTTTAATGACAAGGACCAAAATGGTCAGGGAACAATCTACGCTGGGGAGTGGGGGCTTCCAGTAGAGAATTGTACAAGTCCTCCTATGCTCATTTGGCCGTGTTCAATACTGCTGGTAGCCCAAGGCAACAGGGTGGCATGGCTTCCATTGCTTCTCATCTGCTTCTTCCAGGTGCTAGGTAGCCAGACGCCAAGGAGGGATTCTCCCCTTGAATGTAGTGCATTCCCAGATAGAAGAGGGAATTACCGGGAGGACCTGGTCCCCTTGGACTCTGTCCTTGCGGATCTAAATCATGACTAAGAAAACCCTTCAACTTCTTCCTTCCTTTCCACTAGACGTCTCATTGTGCTCCCTTCCATATTTCATGGTGGGAGACAGGAGACAAGAACTCTGAGGAGGCAGTTGGCTGATGTTCAGTGGAACTGAAGGCTCTCTCTCCAATAGAGGAAGTGTGCTACAAGATTTAACTTCCTAATGAGCAGAAGAGTCAGTCTAGGTGGGAGGAGGGAGCAAGCCATGGAGCAGAGCAGTGCCTTCCTTCCATTTGTCATGATTGGGGTGGCTTGTGGGACAGAGAAGGCAAAGACACAGGGCCGCATAGGAAGAGTCGTAGTCCTGTAAGTAAGAGAAGCCTCTTATTTGTCAATGCTATGGGTACCCAGGAAGAAGAGTGTTTTTTTTTTTAATTAACAGTGTAGTAAGTGAATAGGACACTGGACTTGGAGTCAAGAAGGCTTGAGTTCAAATCTCATCTCAGATCTTTACTAACTGTGACTTCAAAGCAAGTCAGTTTCCATTTCCTCATCTATAAAATAAAGAGGTTGGATGGATATTTTAAGGTCTTTTCCAAATTGAAATCTTTGGTCCTATGACATGATGGTCACAATTGTCATATTCAGGCCTGTGAATTCATAAACTCTTAGAATGTCAGAGCTGGAAAGGGCATTTTTGCTTATTCTCACTTCCTCATTTCATAGAGGGAGAATTCAAGTTCTGAAAAAGTGAAGTGCTCTGTTCAAGCTCTCACAGGTAGACATTAAATGTTAGATCAAGGTCTAGAATCCAGGTCTTCTGACTTTAAACCTAATGTCCTTCCTTCCTTCCTTCCTTCCTTTCTTCCTTCCTTCCTTCCTTCCTTCCTTCCTTCCTTCCTTCCTTCCTTCCTTCCTTCCTTCCTTCCTTCCTTCCTTCCTTCCTTCCTTTCCTCCCTTTCTCCCTCCTTCTTTCCCTTTCTCTTTCATCTTAGTATCAATTCTAACACAGAAGAGTGGCAAAGGCTAAGCAATTTGGGATAGAGAACCAGGTCTGGGGTTGAGAGGAACTGGGTTCAAATTTGGTTTCAGATACTTCCTAGCTGTGTGACTTTGGGCAAGTCTCTTTACCTCAATTGCCTAACCCTTACCACTCTTCTGCTTTGTAATCAATACTTAGTATAGATTCTAAGACAGAAGATAAGAGTTCTTTTTTTAAAGAAATCTTTGTTATAAGGGATGACTTGCTGAGTAAATGAGGGGGAAGGATTTATTCAGAAAGGAAGGTGATATAAAAACAAATGATATCAATAAAAAGAGGATTAAAAAAAGAAAAAGAAAAAACGCCAGCCTCAGTAAACACAGCTGGCCGAGACCAAACTCTGCCTGTTTGGGAGTAAACATGTTGAATTATGACTTGCCTTGGAGACATTAAAATCCATCTTAGGGCTTTCATGCAAATAGGTTATCAAAGAGCAGACTGAATAGTGTGGTTTATTAACTGTTCTTCACAAAAAACTAATTACGAGAATTTAGTTAGTTAAGCAGTTCAGGAATAATTGGAAATGTAAAGGTCAAGTTGTTGTTGTTTTTTTAAGTGGGGTTCTTGATTGTTTTAAAATCCTTACCACAATTAAAGGTCACAAAAAGGAGTCATTGTGACATTACCTTTTAATTCCAAATCCTCGCAGAACTAACTTTGGCCCACCCCAGCAGGCCGGGCTCCCCCTCTTTGCCCCTGATCCTTGGCCAACTGAAAGACAATATGGTCCAATCGACAGAGAGTCAGGAAGCCTCTGGCTCACATTCTCCTTCTGATACATGTCTACTCTCTGACCTGGGTAATGGTGCCTCACAGTGCTATTAGATGGTTCTCTAGGCTGAAATCACAGGTCTGTAAAAGAAAAACTGGACCAAGAGCACTCACAGTGTCTGAGGTTCCTGTACTAAGGTGGGAATTGGGAGAAGTAGAACTTAGCCCTGGTGCTGCCCTTAATTCTCTTTGTGATCTGACACAATGAAAAATGCTCCCCATCTCCAGAGAACGGAGGGACGCTTGAGTACAGATTGAAGCATATTTTTCTTTCTTTTTATTGCTTTCCCCCCACACTCTGGCTAATATGGAAATGTATTTTGCATGACTTCATATGCATAATAGGTATTGTATTTCTTTCTCAATAGGATGCAGGAAGAAAATTTGGAACTGAAAATAAAAATTTAAAAAATTGTGACTTTTCTGTAAGTCACTTCTCTCTGCAGCTCAGTAAAACACAGGGACTTAATCTCTAAACTCTGTCCTATCATTTAGAGTCCTTAGATTTTTTTAAAATCCTTACCTTCTGTCTTAGAATCAATACTATGTATTGCTTCCAAGGCAGAAGAGCGGTAAGGACTAGGCAATGGGGGTCAAGTGACTTGCCCAGGGTCACACAGCTAGGAAGTGTCTCAGGTCAGATTTAAACCCAGGACCTCCTGTTCCTAGGCCTAGCTCTCAATCTACTGAGCCACCCAGCTGCCCCCAAGTCCTTAGATTTTAGAAGGTGCTAGAATGTTTCATTGAGCCATCAACTATGGCTCTTCCCCTTTCTGCTACAACAGAGAAAGGAATAGCTACACATTAGGTGGAAAATGTATTATAAAACTCATAACATTATGGACATAGAGAGCTAGGAGAGCCCTTCAAGGTAATATAGTCCAATCTGCTTGTTTTAACAAATGAGGAAACTGAGACCCAGGGAGGGTAAATGAATGATCTTAAGCACATGAAAACTTGGGATTCCAATCCAAGTCCTTCAATTCCAAGTTCTGTATGTAGCCTTTGTTTTTCTTTGTTTTAAATAAGCAAAAATTAGAGTTTTATAATATAATTTGAAATCTGGCAAAGATAGGCCTCACTTAGTCCTATTCTTTTGTCATTATTTCCCTTAGGCTACTTGGGCTTTTGTTCCTCAGAATCAGAGATTCTTCACCTGAGGTCTATGGATAGATTTAATGGGATCTGTGAACTTGGATGAGGAAAAAGAATTGCATCAATATGTTCAATAACCTTTGGTTTGTTTTGGAATCCCATGTATTTTATTTACTCTATACATTTAAGAATAGTTTTCTGAGAAGGAGTTTTTAGGCTTCACCAGACTGTCAAAGTGACCCATGCCACCAAAAGATTTAGAATGCTTGCTCTAAATATATATTGCTGTTATTTTTGTTTCATTCTGTAAAGTAACCCCCTTGAGAGTTTGATTCTAAAACATCTTTTAGACCAGGAGTCCCCAAACTTTTTACACAGGGGGCCAGTTCACTGTCTCTTAGACCGTTGGAGGGCCAGACTATTAAAAAAAACAAACAATGAACCAATCTGTATATGCTGTCTGGGATAGCGGAGGCTGCAGCGCTGGCTGTGATGAGTCTGTCACACCTTGCACAGGCCTGTCACTGCCACCACTATAGCGGGCAGCAGTATACACCGTGCGGAATCCCCTTCCCCAGATTGCTGCTCACCATGCTGAAGTCTTCCATTGTGCAGCCACATAATCCTTTGCATGGCACCTCGTTCTTGTTCAGTTACTCTCAGAACATGGCGTGACGCAAAGGATTATGTCACCGGAAGTAGCACTGTACGTGAGTGATGCCGAGCTCCTCTCGCTGACCACCAATGAAAGAGGTGCCCCTTCCAGAAGTGCGTTGGGGGTCAGATAAATGGCCCATGGGCTATAGTTTGGGGACCCCCATTTTAGAGAATGGTTTTTATACTTAGCGAGAGTAGCCTCGATGAAAATTAGATTCAATTCAACAAATATTTTTAAGCACCTCTATGTAAAAACTCTGTTCTGGACACTAGAGATACAGAAACATATTATTATGAATTTTCACCCAGTTTCTGGCATGAGTCATTATAAGCCATTCATAGTGTCACATAATTCATCACCGTGCCAGCTCTTGCCAAGATGGTGCCATTTTCCCTGCAGGGGGCTGAAAAGAACCACAGGTATAGTACCTTAGCTTTAGTCACCGGACCAGAATTATTGATACAAGCCAAAAGTGGTATATTAGAAATTGCACCAGATTTGGCATTGGAGGAACTTCTTGGCAGCAAGGTGGCACAGTGGATAGAACATTGGTCCTGGAGTCAGGAAGAACCAAATTCAAATCTGGCCTCAGATACTTACTAGCTGTGTGATAGGGTGCAAACCATTTAACCTTTGTTGACCTCAGTTTTCTTAACTGTTAAATGGGAATAATAATAGCCCTTACCTCCCAGGGTTGTTGTGTAGGGTCCCTGGAAAAGGAAATGACTTGTCCAGGGTCACACAGAACCAGTCAGGATAGAGCTATGACTCGAACCCAGCTTTCCTGGCTTCCATGGCAGGATTCTTCTTGCTACCACACATTGCCACTCTATGTTGCTCATTTTTTCATCTTCTAATAATTTCCTCTGGGGAAGGGGAGGGAATAAGCATTTATATAATGAATAGTAGGTGTCAGGCACTTTGCAAATATTATTTCACTTGATCCTCACAAAAACCCTGTGAGATAGGTAAGTACTATTATTATCCTTATTTTACTGTTGAGAAAATTGAGGCAAAGAGAAGGTAAGTGATTTGGCAAGGGTCACACAACCAAATGTCAGAGGCTGGATTTGAACTCTGGTTTCCTTGACTCCAACCCTGTCTATCTCTCTTACCTGTGAGAATAACATGAAAGACTGGTGGAAATTTTGCTGAAATTCAGGTCCATGGGTCTATGTCATTCTCTACTTTGTTCTTAATTCCTTTTATTTTTTTCAATTACCTGTAGAAACAGTTTTCAAAAAATTGTTTTCTGACATTTTGCGATCCAAATTCTCTCCCTCTCTCCCCTCTCCCTCTGTGAGATGGTAAACAATCCCTATACTGTCATACACTCCATAGTCCCCATGGCTATGCCATTCTGATGTCCTGGGTGGATGGGAATACTGTTTGCCCTGTCTACACTCTCCCCTCTCTGTTGCGCTCAGTCGGTTATTAGCCTTTATTAAGCACTCTCTGTGGATGAGACATCGAGCCAGGGCCCGCAGTTACAAAGGATACAAGGACAGGCACTCTTAAAGCCCTTTGCACATAGTTCCAAATTGCCCTCCAGAATGGGTGGATCACTTCACAACTCCATCAGCAACACGTTAGTGTCTCAATTTTGCCACATCAGCTCCAGCGTTTATTATTTTCCTTTGCTGCCCTATTGGCCACTCCTGCAGTTACAAAGGAAAAGAGTCCCAAAGAGCTCAGAGTCTAGCTTCAAAGCTGTCTTCTCGTCTTGGTTCCCAAGACCTTGAGACATAGAAGAGCAAGCCGGTGGCGTGTTTGTTGTGTCTCCAGGCTCAGCAGGTCCAAGGACGCTCTGTTGGCCTGTCATTGCTCAGGAATGGGAGTGGGGAGATGGCACCCGGGGCCCCGCTGACCCCTGAGGATTCCCACCTTCCCTGGTCACACGGAGGACGGGCTAACGTGGCCTCCTGGTGACTTGGACTGCCCTCACCGACTTCCATAAGCGCGTTTGAGAGATAAACGGAAGATGTTACAAGGTTCAGTTCAGCAAGTGTTTGTCAACTGAACCAAACAGCTTTATATTTATTTTGTGTTCATTCTGAATTCCACATATACTTACATGTGTGTATATTGTTTTCCACATGAGAGAATGTAAGCTCGCTGAGGGCAAAAATTGTTGCCTTTTTTGTCTTTGTATCCCCAGGAATACAAAGTACCTGGCATACGGGAGACCCCTCAGGAAGGCTTAAAAAAGAAATGCCCTTACCTTCCATCTTAGAATCAATCCTGCATTCTGGTTCTAAGGCAAAAGAGCAGAAAGGGCTAGGCAATGGGGGTTAAATGACTTGCCTTGGAAGTATCTGAGGCCAGATTTGAACCCAGGACCTCCCATCTCTGGGAAGGACTCTCAATCCACTGAGCCACCCAGCTGCCCCACCCCTTCACTCTAGAGATAAGGAAACTGAGGTCTGGGTGCAGTTAAGAAACTTGCCCAGGGCCATAGAGGTTAGTCTAGTGGCAGAGTAGGATCAGAATGGATCTAATGACAACAAACCTAGAACTCTTGAGATATCTGCCTCCCAGGTCAGTTTCTCCTAATGATTCATTGTAGGCCATTAATTTAATTATCCCTACATGGACTATCTTATTCCCCTGTTTTCTGTTTTCCTCCTTTCCCCAGAAACATGGCTGTTTTCCCTGCCCACACCAGGGGCAGGGCAGCTGCTGAGCAAGGCCCTTGTTTGACCTAGATAGTGATCCCAAGGGTGAATTTCTTCTTTGAGGGAAAGCTTCCTTGGGTAGGGAAAAGAGACCCAATGCCCCAGGATTGTTATAACAGGGCGATCTCCAGCAGACATTAGCTGGCTCATCCCTTTGCTTGTGTTGAGGGTGGAATCTACCCTCTATTTATCATCTTTAATTACTTGATTATAAGTCTTTTCAAATATAATGTCTAATTTATGCAAATCACCATTTGCCTGACTGTCAAGGTCATTGGAATAGCTGGAAAATTGTCTGTTCCTTGTTCCTGTCCCTCATTGCCAGCCCTGACCGTGGCGGGAAATTGACTTCTGGGAAGCCTCTCAGGTTTGGAGAACCTGTGAGGGGGGTGTTGAGGATAATTATTAGTGGGGCCGTGTGAGCCCAGGGGAAGGGTGGTAAAGGCAGCTGCTACCTTCTTTTAGGGTCCCCGTCTCCTTCAACAACAGCAGTGGCAGTGACTGAAGGAAATAGCATTAATATGGCATCGCTTACTATAATTCAAATTCAGTTTCTGGTTTCATTAATTACTGTTTTGTTATGTTACAAGCCAGGAAGGGAAAATATTCATCACAGGTGCTGCTAATTGCTAGGATTATAAGTAAATTAATTTCAAACATGAATCTCATTCATTCGTGGGTGGTTTTTTCCCCCCTAATTTCCAGTGGAAAATAGAATCATAGAGCAGAAAGGGCCCAAAGAGATCAGCTAGGCCAACCCCTTCATGTTTTGTAGGAGGAAATGGAGGCCCAGAGGGGAGAATTAACTTGCCCCAAGGCCATACAGCTAAGTAGCAAAGCTAGGATTTGAACCCAGGATTCCTGTTTCTGCATTTGCAGGTTACTACACTGCCATAAGTATTCTTCATACTTATTAGGAATAGATTAGAATGTACTTTACTCTTAAAAGAACTAGAAAGGCAGTTTCCTCAGGTCCTCAAACTCTGGCTGTAGCTCTAGAGTACCTGTTTGCTCAGAGAAGGGGACAATGGAGGAGGAAGCCAGTCTCAAGGACTGCAGCACCTGGTTTTCTCCTAAACTCCTGTAGATGGTCTATTGACTCATCTTCTTCTGGACAAAGCGTTTGGAGATAACTCCTGGGCCAATGTATTTGTTTACAATGAATAAATCTCTGTGGAGAGTGTTTTCTGCTTTTGGGTCATTGTTGTTTCTTTTTGATCCAATTCAAAAAAATCTATTAGTAAAGCATTTTGCAGAATCCTCTGGATAAAAAAGGTGGAAAACCACCTTATAAGCCATCAGCTTATAGTGTATAAGACCTGTACACAGGGGGCAGCTGGGTAGCTCAGTGGATTGAGAGCCAGGCCTAGAGATGGGAGGTCCTGGGTTCAAATCTGGCCTCAGGCACTGCCTAGCTGTGTGACTCTGGGCAAGTCACTTGACCCCCATTGCCTAGCTATTACCACTCTTCTGTCTTGGAACCAATATATAGTATTAATTATTGATTCCAAGATGGAAGGTAAGGGTTTATTTAAAAACAAAACAAAACAAAATCTGTACACAAAGTAGAATGTGAAGAAGCACAGGAAAGATCCGGACTGATTTCTCCAGGATGGTTTAATCAACCAACAAACATTTAATCAGTGCCAGTTCTATGCCAAGCACTGAACAAGGTGCTAAGGATTTAAAGAACAAAAAAACAAAAACAGAGTCCCTATCCTTAAAGAATGTACATTCTTTTGAGGGAGGGTAAAAGCATTTTCATCTGGGGATCCAGGGTTTCCCTTAGTACTTGATAAGAAACAGGAACTATTTCTCTAGACACTCACCTTGCCCTACAATGTGGTATCAGTAAGTGGAAGGAAATTCAGAGAGGAGTCTAAAAATATTGGAGGGTTGGATCAGGCTCAGGGGAAGGAAGGAGGATTATAACACAAGTCTTGGAAGGAAATCTCTTTAGAATTATAAATTCGCAGGTTATAGGAAGATGATGGGTCCAGAACTGGAAGGAATCTTAAAGGCTATCTAGCCAAAGCCTTCATTTGACAGATGGGGAAACTGAGGCCCAAATGGGTTAAATGACTTGCCACAGGTAGTAAATGTCAGAGGTGGGATTTGAACCCAGGTCTAATAATTCCAAACCCAGTATTCTATCCAATATTACACCATGCTACCTCATTCTGAGAAGCCTTCTTTAGCTTTAGAGTGCCCTGTGTTTCTCCCTAGAAACCAATTTAAAACAAAATGATTTGATTCATCTTAAACCCTAAAACATAGCTACAGCTGCTGCCTGTGCGGCTCCCAGACCGTTTGGAACCTAGAGGAACCTTAAGCCAGGAATGTCTCTCTGAAGACAAGATCGAGCCTTTCCTCCCTGTATTCTGCACCCTGCAGAGGTTCATTTATATTGTATTTATTCTCAGAGTCCTGACAGGTTCTGTAGGACACTGTAGGTATGAATGATGTTCTCTGATGGTTTTATCGACTCTCCCAACACAGGAGTGGTGCCCCTGGCTAAAGATCTGCTCCATTCATTCATTCACAACCAGCCCTTCTTGTGTCTGGAGGGCTATGTGGTGAGCCCAGGAGAGATACATAGTTTAGATTGAAAACCCAGTCCTTGCCCTCATGGAGCTCACATCTTCACACAAGATCCTGTGATAGCAATTTAGGCTGTTGAGAGTTAATGACTTTTCTCAAATCAAAGAATCCTAGAGTTGGAAGAGCCTCAGAGGTCTCTTGTCAAAACAAGAATGTGCCCTCTAAACATCCTCCACAAATGGACTTTCAGCCACCACCTAGAAGGGACTAGGAGCACCCTTACTCCCCTCCTACCCTCCTTTAATGAGGAAGCCCTTCTACTGTTTGGGAATAACCAAATCACTCTCCTTGTTGCCTTCCTGGACTTCTTTTTTGTTCTGTTTCATCAAAAAATATTTTATTGATCATTATTTCTTTTTAGGGTATCTGTTACTTCAAAATAACTCGCAAAAGCCCCTCCAATAAAATCCTTCTCTTGTAGCAAAACAAATGAATATGTTGGCATCTGGGAAAAAAAGATGCCCGACTTGTTTTCTTCACCTCCTGACAGCTCTTCCAGCTCTCAAATTCAGTCATGTGTGACTCTTTATGACCTCCATTAGGGTTTTCTTGGCAAAGATACTGGAATGACTTGCCATTGCCTTCCCAGGGTTCATTTTACAGGTGAGGAAATGGAGGCAAACAGGGTGAAGTGACTTGTCCAGGTTCACCCAGCCATTGTCTGAGGCTGGATTTGACATCAGGTCTTCCTGACTCCCGTCTCAGTGCTCTAGCCACTTCACCTTTTAGCTGCCACCCACCTTGGGGATACAAACATAAAAATGAAGCATTCCCTGGCTTCAAAGAGCTTATATCTGCTTGGGAAGGGTAGGGGGAATAACATGTACACAGAGAAGTCAGTGCAGAGTGTATATAAATACAAATAATACATATACAGACTAATGGGGGAGAGGGAAATGCTTTCATTCTGTGGTTCTTGGATTCTACTTTGGGGTGGGGGAATATAATTTATTTTACATGGAAAAACTACATAAGTGGGCCCAGAGGCAATTTAGAGCAAGTTGTGATTGGCTGATGGAGCTGGAGCCTGGGAAATTCTGAAAACAAAGCCTGCAGGTGCCCTCTCAGATGACAGTTTGGTCACATTACTTGCTTCTCAGCTGATGAACGGGTCCCCAAAATAGACCTGCTCTGCCTCCAGTGCCCACTTCTAGGAGAGGTGTCTTGTGTGTTGTGTGTGTATGTTGTGCTTCTTTAATGTCACAAAATAACTCAATTTCGGTGTGTGTGTGTGAGAGACAGACAGACAGACAGACAGAGAGAGGAAAGGAGAGGGAGGGAGGGAGACAGAGGGAGAGAGAGACACACACACAGAGACAGAGAGAGAGACAGAGGGAGAGAGAGAGACAGAGAGACAGAGACAGAGAGACAGAGGGAGAGAGAGACAGACAGAGAGAGAGACAGAGGGAGAGAGAGAGACAGACAGAGAGAAACAGAGGGAGAGAGAGACACACACACACAGAGACAGAGAGAAACTGTAGATTGAACTGAGATAATCAATTCTATGTCAGAGGAAACCAGTGCTTTTTCCATGGGCTTTATCAGATGCTGTGGTCAGTGAGGGCAAGGTGGAACAGCTCAGGGCTCTTTTCCCTCCGTTCTCCACAATATCGCTTCATCTCTGTGCAACCATATTCAGTTGAAGCATCTCGCTCTGACATCCGTTTGCTGGTTCCCAGGCAGCCTGGGTAACTTTGCTCAGTCTTGCAGGGCCCATGCAAGTGGTGGGTGGGCTGGGTGCTGTGGCTGCTCACTCAGCTAGAGGTTTCCCATGAATTGTTTTCTGAGTTGTCCAATGCAACTCATTGGTTGGTATTTTCATTCACTGAAAAGTTCTGAACAAGGATCTCTCTCTCTCTCTCTCTCTCTCTCTCTCTCTCTCTCTCTCTCTCTCTCTCTCTCTCTCTCTCTCTCCCCCCCCGTCTCTGTCTCTGTCTCTCTCTCTCTCTCTCTCTCTCTCTCTCCCTCCCTTCCTTCCTTCCCAGCCAGTATTGCTATCTATCTGTTTTCCTTTTGCTATCAACTGCTTCTTCCATGTCCTTTCCTTTCCTTGTCCAACCATAGCAGTTATTTGCAAATGCCTCCATATTCTGAAGGTTGCTTATTGCCGAGCAAGACATCATAGCACAATGAAAAGATGACTACTTGTGGAGTCAGAGAAGCTGGGTTCCAATCTCAGCTCTGCCTTCTTACTGTCTATAGTACCTTTGACAATTCTGATCTACAACATGAGGGAGTTGGACTAGATGCCTTATTCTCCTCCATGTATATGCCTTTTGGTCTAGTGACACTGGCCTCCTTGCTGTTCCTCACATATGGCCCTTCATCTCCCAACTCCTAGTATTTTCTCTGGCTGTCCTCCTGCCAAGAATGCCTTTCTTCTTTATCTTTCCTTTCTGGCTTCCTTCAGCTAAATTTCTACCACATTCAAGAAGCCTTTTCTAGTCCTTCATTTTAGAGCCTTCCCTCTGCATTTACCTTCTTCATTCATAATTTTCATGGAGTTTCCCTCATTATTGAGCTCTTTGAGAGCAGGGATTTGTTTTTTGTTGCACCCCTGATACCTAGCATAGTGCCTGGCACATAGTAGGTGCTTAATAAGATCTAATTGAAACACTGACTCTGAGGTCCCTTCCAGCTCTAAATCTGAAATCATATTCTCTTGAACTAGAAAACAAGAGGGTTAAATTAGAGGGTGAGACTTTTGGGATTGTTACTCCATTTGCTCTGGTATTTTTTCTATTCCCCTCTCTGTTATTCCTTGAGACACCTCAGTTGTCTCCTGTTGCTTTCAGCTCTGTTTGTACACAAAACGCTGCAAATTATAAAGCACCACATATATGTATATGTTATTTTTATATATGTATAAGTATATATTTACATATAAATAGAGATGACACCATCATTATATATATGTACACACACATCTTGTTTTCCTCTCTTTGTACACAAGACACTATTTGCTCTCCATCAGGTTATTCCTGTGGATATCTGACAAATAATTAGGTTGAACTCATTCATTGCTGTATAAGATGTAGATAGTGAGTTTGTTGGCCTGGAGGCACCCTTAGTTGAGTCATCTTGGTTGAGACCAAATCATATGTTTCTAGGGCAGTTCAGAACTTGGTACAGGCGGTCAGTCTTCTCTAATAGGTGCCCTCAACTTCTCAAGAAAGTCATCTTCTCAGGGAGGCCCTAATAGAGAGATTGTGAACATGTCTAAGAACGGGTATAGCAGGCACAGTTGGCCTTCTAGTATGCATGAGTTATTTCCAAGGATAGCTGGATTAGCCAGGCAATCAATAAATATTTATTAAGAACCTACTCTGTAGGGGCATCTAGGTGGATAGATAGAGTACCAGGCCAGGGGAAGGGAGGTCCTGCATTCAAGTGTGACTTGAGATACATTCTAGCTGTGTGACCCTGGACAAGTCACTTAACCCAGTTGCCTAGCTTTTACCACTCTTCTGTCTTGGAACCAATACACAATATTGATTCTGAGATAGAAAATAAGGGTTGTTTTTTTGTTTTGTTTTATTTGTTTGTTTGTTTTCAAAAACCTACTCTGTGTGTCATTCACATGAGCTAGGGATACAAAAAAAGCAAAATACAATCTCTACTCTCAAAGAATTCCCAGCTGGATGGAGGTGGCGAGAAAGACAACATGCAAACAACTACATATAAACAAACCATGAACAGGATAAATTGAAGATAATCCTAGGGGGAAGGCACTAGACTTAAGAAGGAGTGAGAAAGGTTTCCCATAGAGGGAAATTTTAGCCAGGACTTGAAGGAAGCCAGGATATGGAGCTGAAGAAGGGAGAGAATTCTAGGGATGGGGGACAGGCAGAGAAAATGCCTGGAAGTGAGAGATAGTGTCTTGTTGGAGGAACAATAAAGAGGCAGTGTCACTGAAGCCCAGAATACACAGGGAACCGTAAAGTGCAAGAAGACAGAAAAGATGGGGGGGGGGGAGGCAGGTTATGGAGGGCTTTGAACATCCAACAGTGACCACTATATTGGAAGCTGGAGGTGACAGGGAGCTACTGGTAGTTATTGGGAGGGGTGACATTGTTGGTCTTGTGCTTTAGAAAGATCACTTTGACATCTGAGTAGAGGGTGACCCGTGTGTGAGAGACTCGAGATGGGTGGGACTGCCCCACTTTGCCCCAGCAGGATATAATAATAATGATCTGGGTATGAAGAGAAGCACAGGGACTCCAGGCTGGAAAGACCCTAGAGATCATTTAGCTTAATCTCCTCATTTAAAAGGAGGGGAGACTGAAGTTCAGAGAAGGGAAAGGACTTGCCCAAAGATTTGAACCCAGGTCACCCGACTTTAAATCTATACTGTAATTGCTGGGAGGGAGGGAGGAGAGAGAGAGAGAGAGAGAGAGAGAGAGAGAGAGAGAGAGAGAGAGAGAGAGAGAGAGAGAGAGAGAGAGAGAGAGAGAGTACAGTGTGTGTATGTTTGATACTTGTTACTATCTAATGGTTCAGCATCAGAAACAGATGTGATTTTGTCAATGAAAACATTAAAGATGGACTTGGGACCACTAGACATTTTAACTTGCAGCTCGAACCTTCTTGTCTGTGTTGTCTCTTCCAATTAGAATGCAAGTTCCTTAACAGAAGGGACAGTCTTGTTTTTTTTTTCCATAGGACTGTTTGCATATGGTAAGTGCTTAACAAATCCTTCTTCATTCATTTACTCCCTCTTTATTTAACTAGGGTTACTGTCACAAAAATTCTAGCATCATTTGGTAACCTATATTGAACAAGCCTACTTGAAACAAAATCTAAAACTTCTCATTTCCTCCTGGTTTCTTTGGAAAGTTACCTCTCAGATCACAGAGGATTTGGACTTTTGCTATATCAGGGGGGTGGGCTACTACTCCTTTCAGAGCTGTGGTTTTCCACAGTACAGGGAACAGATGTCTGAATGTTTCTAGTTTCAATTTAACACACTTTCTCATGTGCTCAACAGAAAAAAGAAATCAAGCAGGAAACATATGAGCCAAGAAAAGGAAATTAGGGTTTGTGAGCTGCGCGCATCATTCTTGAACCAGTATTCTGAAAATAAAATGAAAGAACAATGAAGGAAGATCTAGGGTCTGTCACGTGAGGTCATGTTCTTTCCATTCCGAGAGGTTTTCAAGCAGATTTGAGTTAACCAAAACCTGTCCACAAACAACAAGCTGAATGATACACCCTTTTGAGGGGTCTGCTAATTCTGGAATCTTTAAACTTTGAATTCAAGTTTAGGTTGATACCTCAACTAGGCCTCTGTTCCATAATCTGCAAAATGAAGGGGTTGGAACAAAGACTTTTTCCAGCTCTAAATATATGATTCTTTTATAGTGAACAGTGAACTCATTTGGACTATTGTTACTAGCAAAGGACTTTCTGGTCTAGGAGGGAAGGAAGAAGAAAAAGGGGAATGGGACAGTGTAAAGAGAAATGGAACAGATCTAGAAAGATCTCAGGGTTGTTGAGGTATAAGATGTCCCCCTCCCCACTTTTCCAATGAGTTCTACTGTATCTTCTAACATAAATGTACCTCTGGGCTTAAAGGAAGTTAACCATTAGGATAACACTGTATACAACTGGATCCACTGGTCTGGTCTTCTTTGAAAAGGCATTTGGGTATGTGAGAGACATAGGCATTGTGTTAGCTGTTGGTGACTTAAGACCTATCAACAATGAACTTAAAAATCGTAGTGTCTCACAGGAAATAGAATCTTCATCTAGGAGTTAAGAGATTTACATTCTGGTGCCAGCTTTGCCACTGATGAACTGGGCGAATAATTCCATGAATTCCCAACTCTGAAATACACATTTGCCTCACAAGTGTGTTCATTTTTTATTAATATCCTTTATTTTTTATTTTTGAAATTTTTACTTAATTAGTTTAGAATATTTTTCCATGGTTGCATGATTCATGTTCTTTCCCTCCCCTCTATCCCACCCCTGTAGCCAATGTGCAATTCCATTTTTAAATTAATATCCGTTATTTTTTTTGAAAATTTTATTTAATTAACTAATTTAGAATATTAAGTGTGTTGAAAACAGTAGCATTGGACCTTGTCCTTTCAGTGGTCCATGAATTAAGTCCACATATGCCAAATTGGCAGGAAGTGTATGGAGAGCTCTGTTGTATCATCTTTTCATTATTTAGTTGTTTCATTCATGTCTGACCCTTTGGGGAGTTTTCTTGGCAAAAATACTGGAATGTTTTGCCATTTCCTTCTGCAGATCATTTTACAGATGAGGAAACTGAGGCAAACAGGGTTAAATGACTTGTCTAACATGTCTGAGGCTAGATTTAAATTCAGAAAGCTGAATCTTCTTGCCTCTGGACCCAGTGTCCTATTCACTGTGCCACCTAGCTGCCCCGTATCATCTTACCTTTGCCAAAGATTTGAGCAAATCTTGTTGCCAAACATTAACAAGTAAGCTGCAGCTCAGCAACAAATTGTTGGTTGATTTCAGTGCACCCAGCAGAAGCAATCTCACTAAATCTCACTGAAGTGTCTCCTTCTACCCCTTCTTAGAACCTAGTAAATACTTGAGTTTTCAGAAATTGTGCTAGTAACATATAGGCTTTGCAGGGTCAACAAGCCAGTAAAGTTTGTACTCAACAAGTCCAATGGGTAAGAGAAGCTGCCCGCCCCCCACTCCGAGATGGGGGGTAGATCCGGCCGCCTCCTCTTACTGCTGTCTCTGCCCAACTCTGCCGTCACCTGCTGAGGGGACCTAACCCGACGCAGCGGTCTCGTAAGGAGGAAAGGAGCCCGGCCCTCCAGGGGCAGCCGGGCCCTGCCGGCAGAGCCCACCCATAGCCCGACCTGGAGGTGGAGGCGGCGGCGGCGGCGGCGGCGGCGGCGGCGGCGGCGGCGGCGGCGGCTGCTGCTGCAGCAAGAGAAACGAGAGAAAATGAGCTGCACAATTGAAAAAGCTCTTGCAGATGCTAAAGCACTTGTTGAACGATTAAGAGACCATGACAATGCAGCAGAATCTCTGATTGAACAAACTACGGCTCTCAACAAGCGAGTGGAAGCAATGAAACAGTATCAAGAAGAAATTCAAGAACTTAATGAGGTTGCAAGACACCGACCACGATCTACATTAGTTATGGGAATTCAGCAAGAAAACAGGCAAATCAGAGAATTGCAGCAAGAAAATAAAGAATTACGCACATCGCTTGAGGAACACCAGTCTGCTTTAGAACTCATAATGAGCAAGTACCGAGAGCAAATGTTTAGGTTGTTAATGGCCAGCAAAAAGGATGACCCAGGTATTATAATGAAGTTAAAGGAGCAACATTCCAAGGAATTACAAGTACATGTGGACCAGATTACTGAAATGGCAGCAGTAATGAGGAAAGCTATTGAAATTGATGAGCAGCAAGGTTGTAAGGAGCAGGAACGGATTTTTCAACTTGAACAAGAAAACAAGGGCTTGAGAGAAATCCTCCAAATAACTCGAGAATCATTCCTGAGCCTCAAAAAAGATGATGCATCAGAGAGTACATCTTTGTCAGCATTGGTAACCAACGGTGATTTGAGCCTGAGAAAGAGCTGAAGATCCTGGAAAATCACTGAGCTTCTATTGCACAGCTCCTAATAAGGAACCAGGGTTTACTTTGAAAGTTGCTAATGAATTGAGCACCAGAAAAATTACAATCTTAAATCAGCCCTTCATTTCATTCTTTTTGTGTTATGTATAATACACTGGCAAATGACATTTTTAAAAGATATTAGCGGAAGATCAATATTTGGTTGTTATTGACGTTATTCTTATTAAACTTTGTACTGGGAAAGTGGAAACTTCAAGCCATTGTTGTTAGGTAAACAAATAAAAATTCTTGTATATAGAAACTACTGATACCAGGGCCCCCTGCAATGCTGTTTTCTTAACTTTTTTATCCAAATATTGAATATATACCTAAGGTAAAGCTCTACATAGAGATTATACCTTTTTTTAAAATCCACATTTTCTTAGACTTACAAAAAAGGGGGGGAGGAAATTTGTCCATTCCTAATTTGATCTCTATTTGATAGGAAGGCTTGCAAATGATTATTATAGTTTACATTTAGTGGGCCTCACATTACATTTCTTAAGAAATGCCTTTCAAATGTCAGATCATTTTTAAAACTGATAATCTTTTGTTTTTGTGGCATAGACCATAAACTGGATGTTTTTTTCTTCAAGCCTAGATCCTAAAGAGGTGCTTTTGTTTTTGTCAGCAACATACCATAGTTAATAAAGCCATTTTGGGGTAATAACTGTCCATAACTTACTGAAGGTGAAGAAATGTAGAAACTATCTTTTCAGTGATGAAAAAGAAAGCTATCCTACTTTCTGAGAAAGAAAACCATATAGACAAGATTATTCAGTAGGTTGAACTACTACTTTGGGAGTGAGGGGTGAGGTTTGGATTCCTAAATAAATATGAATTTGATCAGGTTTGTTTTCTGACTGATTTTAGGAATATTAACCTATTTTACCCAACTGTCACAGTTGGAAGGCTTAATATGGCAAACCAGGAATAGAGAGATTTGAAGTGGGCAAAATAAACAATATTTATTTTAGCCTTGTTAATAGTAAACATGAGTTTTCACCTGATTTCTAGAAGGCACCCTTTATTCCTTATAAAAGCTGTTTTTCTTGTGTTGACAACAGAAGCAAAAAAAACTATTATAATGGGTCTCTCTGCCCCTGAGCTCATCTGTTCCTAGTAATTTTCAGATTTTTTTATGGCCATTATACAAAAACAGATATTGGAGGGTAGTTCATGTTCATGGATTTTATAAAACCATAAGTTGTTTGTTACTACCACCATGTGAAATTTCAAAACAGATAACAACGTAAAGAAGTATTTGAAGTTTGGGCCATTATTTGAGTAGCCAATAAAGTAGAAACTAAGCTTTCTTAAATTCACAGAGATTATAAATTCCATATAGATCATCTGTTGAAATACTGCTCTTATAGCAGAATCTCTTGGTGTGTAGAGACTCATGTTATTGCCAACAAGAGTTAAAAGCAACATCTCAAACTTCCCAAACATTGGGTATATTTTATTTAAAATAAAATAAATTTTATTCCAGAGGCCTTAGTGAAGATTTTCGATATATAAAATAGATATTTTTTCCTTAAAATTGTTTGGTAACTGTCTTCTGTCTTATTAAGAAGCAGTACTTGGTGGCAGATTTTCAAAATAAATATTTTGTTTTTATCCCAATTAACTTAAATTTAAAAAGCTGCACTATTAAGAATTAGTATGTGGCAATCTTGAGGCAGCTATTATTTAAAAAATAAAGCTTGATGAGTATTTTTGTAAATAAAGTTGATTTAATTTATCTCTTGAACCGTCATAGATATATTGTGTTTTTCTGAGACTTAATGTAGGGTTTTACAGTTTCATTTTGAGTAGTAAGTTTTCATCACGCATCCATTATTTTTGTAATCCAAAAGCTTGAAATGTGTATTTGGAGTGTGTACTGTTTATTAATTTTATCAATAAAAATGATTGATAAAACTAAAAAAAAAAAAAAAAACAAGTCCAATGATAGATAGTGTTCCAGCATTCCAAGGATTCTCCCATTGAAGGAGAGAGAAGGAGAGAGAAACTCACCACCAAATCATTGGCCACTGGGTAGTAATCTGTTTTTTGGTCCTAGTGAGCTGTGAATGGAGAAAACATACAAAACAGTTCCAAATACCCCTGGCCCACTTCCATACTAATGGCGCTTGAGTAGCTCAAATAGGACAAAGATTGGCATAGCCCTTAGATTTACCAATACCAGTGTTAGACTATTAGCATACTTCATGTGTGATCTCTGTCCTGCAACCAATAGGTTGACGCGTTATTAGAAGAACTGAGCCACAGCTGTATTGACATTTTCTCTATAAATGAAACTATATAGAAAATATAAAGAGGTTCCTGAAAGAGAACAGAGTCTCCCTGGAGGGGTGAACACAGACATGAGCAGAGGTGGTTTCATCTTGAGCCCAAAGGCAATAAGAGACATCATTTCATGAGTTGCTTAGCCATCTCATCTTGCTGTTCTCACATTGAGTATAAACAAACAGCCCATCAGGAAGGTAATTATAGCTTAGGTACCAGCATCCATTTCAGAGGATTAAAAAAAAACCCCAAACTAGAGAAATTCAATAAAGAGCTTGACAAAACTGTCCACATTAAGTCAGGATGTATCTTGGTGTTCAGCAACTACAATTCAAAAGTGGCCATAAGCAGAGGTGGCGAAAAGCAATATTGGAAGATCTGGTTGGGAAACAAGAATAAGAGGCCAAAGGCCTCTTTACACCTGTACATCATAAAGAATCAGAAGGTGCCGGAAGTGGTGAGCATTGAATGGCATAATAAAAAATGAAATTGGCTCTATCTTAACAGACAGGAAACGACTGGTTAGTGACATAGCAGTCATTTCAGAATCACTTGCCTTTGTGTAGTTTGTTGGTTTGTTGTCTGGTCATTGTGAAGGTCAAAGTAGATATCAAAATTAGAAGAAAGGATTAATTTGAAAAGATAGTGTAGGTCCAACCTGACCTATTTAAGCAAGCTACCAGTTTGACAAATAATGCCAGAAAGATTGTTTAAGTTCCCATTATGTGTAAGACAAAAATGGGGGGCAAAAAGTCCTTCCCATCAAGAAATTTATATTCTACTGGAAGAGACCACATGTAAACAGATAAATAGACATAAGCTTGTTTGAAGAGGAAGAGAGTGCTAATAATTAGTAGGGACATCCAGGGAGTCTTTCTGAAGGAGGTAGGAAGCCTGGTAGGAAAGCTAAGGATTCTAAGAGGCAGAGATGAGAAGGAAATATAATCCCAGGCCTGGAAGGATAGCCTATAGAATAGGATCAAAGGCAGAGCTGAAATGCTGAATTCACGGAGCAGCCAATGAGCCAAAGAGCATGAAGAGTAATCATGTGCATGGAGCCACATTGGAAAGGGCTTTAAATAGAAGACTGAAGAATATGTGTTTTGAAGTTTATAGAATGGGAATGAAGAAACAGAGTAGAATCACTGGCTATCTGTGGAGGATGAAGAAGAGCTGGAGAAGTAGGGGGAGAGCTGGGTAGGAGAGATGAAAGCTTTAGGAGTCGTGATCAAAAAGAAGGATTCCAGAATTCTAGAGCATGGTGATAAAAGTATGTAGAAGGATAGTGGGGAGAACAAGGCCATAGCCATAGCCCCATGTGTGACTGAAGTGGAGGAAAGGTACAAGACACATACAAATTAAAGGAAGTCAATAGGCAGTCTGGCATGTTTGAGGGGACCAATGGGATCCATGACATCAGATTATATATTGAAATCCCCACATATAAGGAAGGGCAGGAGGTAGGGAAAATTGTGAGCCTTGAGGAAGGAGAATGGCCTAGGGTCGATAGATGATTGAAATAAAGGTGTAGATAGAATGATATATCTAGATAGACTAAATCTCAGAGGAGTGGATGTTGTTGAGGGATGGGAGGGCACTTGGCACTAGGTCAGACTTGATGTCCGAGGCTCTTCTTCTCATGGAGGTCTTGATGTAAAAAGCTTTAATTCTGACCAAGAATGGGCAAGTAAGAAATCTAGTGGAAGGTGAAAGAAAAGGAGATGGGGTAGAAGGATGGCAGAGCAGCCATATTGCACTCACATAAGCTCATCAGTCAAATCAGTCAATTCCTTCAAATGGGAAATGAATTAAAGTAAAGAGTGATTATATCACCATTTCTTAGAGGTTTGATACAAAACAGTTGCATCAAAATGTTCCAGAATAATTCAGCCAACAAATAGTTGACCTATTTGCCAAGTGAAAAGAGTTGGCAGCCAAGGATAGTACCACTTTAGAATACCAGCTCATTTGCAAAACATTACAGAAAAAGAGGATGTACAATTATGCATAGTATTGCTTCATGAAACAGAGAAAGGCAATTCAACAACCCTGCATGAGAACTTGGTGTGAAATCTAAGTGAACCAGGTCATCCCAAGAGCATTTGGAAATGAAACTGGAAAGAGAACAAAATAGAACAATTCTGTTTGCATTTTTGTTGTGATCAGTTCTCATCAGTGATGATGGTAGAAGCACCCCATTGGGCTCCATTTCCTTAGAAACCAATGTAATATGTAATGATGGTGCCTAAGAAGATGAAACTAAGCAAAGCTACTGGACCTGATCAGTTACATAGAGAAAAAATTCTGTGGAGGAGATGATGTGGCTTTTTAAGGCACTTAGTAATTAATTTTCTAAATATCTGAAATAAGGAAAGAGGCCAAAAGAAGGGAAAAGATGACAGATGGTACAAAACCTCATATTTTTAACACTAGTACTCTTCCAGTATGAATATGAATCATGAAACACTACAACCTCTGAATAATCAAAATTATGGGTCACCCAAAGGAGACTGTAGAGATGGATGGTTGGTATAAATAGGCTGCAACATACTGGTAGTATGGCAGCCTATTTACATTTCTTGTACTGCTTGTGTGCAAGAAGTGAGGCAATGTATCAAATGAGTAATTAGACCCAAGTTCAAATCCTACCTCTTCCACTCACTAACTGCATATGCATAACTGGACATGTCATATTACCTCTCTGGGTATCAGTTCCATCATCTGTAAAATATAGGTTTGGATCAGATGACCTCTATGATCTATTCTAGCTCTAAATCAGTAATCCTATGAAATGGCATGAAACATGTCATCCATAAGACGTGTGCCCAGAAAGGGATGTGGGAGGGATAACTAATAGAAAAGTGGTATTCTGCAGTGGTACCTATGGCATGTTAAAAAACAAAACAAAACATAAAGAAAATTCTCCCTCTATGCTAAGACACTGGGTGGATGCCATGTGGAAGACTTATTGAAGAAACTGGATAACACCCCCACTGAATGAAAAGATTTGGATGGATGGTAATTCATGCAATTGGAAGGAGTTTCCACATTGATGAGATCATATCGCCATAAATATACTGAAGTATTCTTTTGGTAGAGTTAGTCAACTTCAATAGGTCTCGTCTATGTTACATTAAAATTATGGAAGGCAGTGGATGGGCAAACTTCTTGAGTCTATTCATATATTTTATGTCTTGTTCAGTTGCTTCAAATGGAATCTGCCTCCCTCTCTCATTTTGGGTTTAAAATCAAATATATAATATATATGTGCATGTATTTAACTTCTGTATCAAGTAGGTCTCCTAGATCCTCCCATCTCTAAATAGATTGGCCAAGTTCCATCTTTGGGACTTCTCATAAGAGTCAACATAACACATGTTTGTTGCCATACAGAACTTTCTCTCAGAACATTTACATTTAGTCCATTTCTCACTCTCTCCTGTTACTAAGTCACCCCTCTCCCATTAAATATTTGAATAGAAATTACATTTTTTACAAAGAGTTAATGAGCAGAAATGGAATGTGCATTTGAGCCAAAGTCACAAGGAAATAAAACTATTTTCCTTCCTTTCCCCAGGGTATTAATACCTATATCTGCAAATGCAAAATTCACAAAACCAATATGGAATGCTCCAGTGTACAAACTGGGTTGAATTCTTCAATAAAGGAAGCATCTCGTAGCCTCCTTCCTTTGGGGATGCTGCTCATTGATTTGCTCTGGTTCCCAGGCACCCAATGTGTACCTGTCTCAGGTCCTGGTCCTATATTACTTAAAATTTTTTAAATTATATTTTTAATTAAAAAATTTTTTTCCAAGGTTAACATGATTCTTGTTGTCTCCCTCCCTTCTTCCCTTCCCCTGTTTCCTGGAGTTAACAAGCAATTCCACTGGGTTATGTATATATTAACCCTCAAATTCAGTTGTGGGGTGGGCCAGCACAGGGGATGTTGTCTTGGAGGTGGGATGGTGTCAGCAAAATGATGGATGGAACACAGCTTTTGCATTCAACCTGCAGCACAGGTTTCACAAGATAAACTGCTCCTCTTTGGCTGAGGCCTGGCTTTATTTTATACCCTCATGATCACACATATACTTGGCACACAGTTTCATTCTCAACATACATGTTTCCATGGAACCTAACAACAGACTGGAAGTCTAGGGAGATAGTCAACGAAACACTGTTGCTAAGGGCAGGATCAGTGGGTAGAATCAACATGACCCAGATATAAGTTAGGGAATTCAGAGCACAGATTTGCCAGAAGTTTTTATACCTAGACAAGAGGGTCCTATCTAAGTGGGTATATAAGAATTCTTAGGTTTAATTTTGTAAGTGGGCTCTCCTGGTAATATCCTGGGGGGACAGAGTGAGACATCTGTATAAACCCTGCAAGCATGTTGCTGTCATCTATTTTTCCTGGGGCTAAGTAAGAATAATAATCACAGCAATTCCAATAAGGGAATGTTAATAATGAAAGTCGCTTTGGGGAGTTTCAGTGAGTGTTTCCATCCTTCCTGGGGGCTGCTTTTCAGTCCCTGGCTTCCATGTGGACTGTGTCAAATAACATGGTCTTTGATGGCTCCTGGCAAAATCCTATTTCCATATTATTCATTTTTATAACAGAGCAATCTTTTAAACCCCAAACTCTAAATCACATACCCATATAAACAAGTGATAAATTAGATGTTTTCCTCTGGATTTCTACTCCCATAGTTCTTTCTCTTGATGTGGATAGCATTCTTTCTCATAAGTCCCTCAGAATTGTCCTGGATCGTTGCATCACTTTTAGTAGCAAAGTCAGTTACATTTGATCATTCCACAATGTATCAGTCTCTGTGTACAATGTTTTCCAGGTTCTGCTCATTTCACTTTGCATCAGTTCATGGAGGTCTTTCCAGTTCATATAGAAATACTCCTGTTTATTATCCCTTACAGCACAATAGTATTCCATCACTATCATATTACCATAATTTGTTCCGCCATTCCCTGTTTGAGAGACACCCCCTCATTTTCCAATTTTTTGCTGGTCTACATTTCTGCCCTCTGCATGACATCCCCATGCTATCCCAAGCTCCTGTGGTTCTGACTTCACTACTTGGGCTATGACTTGTTTAGCTCTCCCAGTCAATTCTATATCCCTAATTAATTCCACGACCTCAGTGAAACCTCTGGTCATTCCCACTTGGCTGCTTTTCTTCCTAAGAACCTTTCTCTTTTCTCTAATGAATAACGTGTGTTGGACACATACTTTACGGGAAAGTGAGGCCTTTCCTGGTGGGAAAGCATGCCTTCTACAAATAGAAACAAGAGGGCCAGACTTCTCCTTTTTTCTCTCTTTCATAGGTAGCACAGCAGATAGAATGCCAGGCCTGGAGTCAGGAGGCCTAGGATTCAAAACTCGCTTTAGATACTTCTTACCTGTCCTGATTGCCTAGCCCTTGCCACTCTTCTGTCTTAGAATTGATACTAAGGCAGAAAAGTAAGGGTTTAAAAAAAATAGAAGTAAGAGGTGATGTTTTATATTATATTTTTGAAACTGTGTAGTACTTTCAGTATCAAATTGCTTGATATTTCCAGAACTCATGTGTAATACCAGTATTCTTCTAGTGATATTATTTGGCTATCAATCATTATAATCAACCCAAAGATCAATGGGGTGTGAAATATAAAATGCTGCATGTGACAGTTATTATTATTATGATTTTTAAATTCCAAGTTGTGTGGCATTTTTGTATCAGGCAGCAAGAAGAATGACCTGTAGAGACTGATAAATGTCAAACCAGGGGATAGGGGGTTTCTATGCTCTGTTTCAGGTGGCTTAAGTCATATGCAGACAAGCCCATTTCTCTCTCTACTTGTAAGATGCCCTTATTGGGCCAGTATTTTTCAGTCCTAGTTTAGCTCTTTTGGATTGGGGAAGAAAGAATAAAGGGAAGGAATGACACTTTGGACCAGTGTAACCTTGGACTAGACTTAAAGATTCTTCCTCTGTAAAATAAGGAAGATTTGACTGAGTAATGTCCCAAGGTCCTTTCTAAAACTTTATGAACACATTTATATCATTTGACCCAATAATTCTGTTGGTGGTGGTGTTTTCTGTGAACTGTCAGTAGGGCATAAAGAGAGATAGAAATGGAGGCAATGAATTGATCTAGAGATACTGAGAAAGAAGGAGAAACTCATCGGTGATCTAGAAACTCTGAGTTGGAGAAAGACAGAGAGATACAACTGAGGAAGCAGAGAGAAAAAGGAGAAGTCTAGAAACAGAAAGAAAAAGAGGCCAACAAGGACATTTCAGGTGGGACTAGGTTACCTCAAAGCTCACTTCTATGTCTGAGATTGTTGGAGAGGGAAAAAGATAGAGGGAGAGATAGAAACAGAGAGATAGCTACTGAGCCTGAGACATAGAAAAAGACATATTAGACTAGATGGCCAATGAAGGCCTTTCTAATTCTGAAATTCTGTGAAAAACAACCCGCAAAGAGCTACCTTTTCAAAGATTTTTATAGCAGCATTGTTTGTAATTGCAAAAAAGTGGAAGCAACCTAAATGCTCAACAATAAGTGAAGGGTTCCATAAATTGCAGTACATTAATGTAATGGAATACTATGATGCAATTAAGGTAAACAAGAATGAGGACTATAAAGAGAGCTTCAAGGAACTTTATGAAATATTGCAAAGTGAAAAGAATAGAACCAGAAGAATAGGGTCTATGCTAACGAGGGACATGCAGATTTTTTGGGAAGGGGGTCTGAAATTATGATTTCATTGACATAGGGATCTCCGATGCAAATCAATGCCTGCTTTGCAAATTATAATATTAGAGAATTCAGGGTAGACATTGAGAGTTTCAGTGACTTTTCAAGGTCACAGAGCCAGCATGTATTAAAGACTAGACCTGAACCTAAGCATCCTTGACTGGGACTCCTACCCTCCATTTGCTTCTTCTGAACTGCAATCACATAAGAGAGGAAATGAATAGAAATAAAGAGACAAAGAGTACTGATGGATCTTTAGAGAATGACTAGAAAATTGTAATGACATTTTGTAAGTGGAAATTTATTTTCTTAGATTCAAATAATTTCAAAATAATTGGCTACAATAGAAAATAATGCTGGTTTATGATAGCACCGTTTTAAAGATTCTATGCCTAGGTTTTGAGTAGCTAGGAAAAGTATAAGGAGGAGCACTTCTTGCGTAGGTTTTTTTTTTAAAGATTAAGTATATGTTTGCTGTGAACTCAGCTGCCTTTTGGTACTCTTTGTTTTCAATAATGGGGAAAAACCCATTATAAAAGGATGGTAGATTTACAGCAGGAAAGGATCTTTGAGAGCATCTCTAGCTTCAGAATCAGGTTCACAGACTTGAGTTTTTTGGATTTTTTTAAACTTTATTTTTTAAAACATTCATTTAAAAAATTTTGAATGCTCAAATTCTCTCCCACCCTCCAATTCTTCCCCCATTCCATTGAGAAGGCAAGCAATATGATACTCATTCTGCATGAGTAGTCATGTAAAGCATATTTCCATATTGGGTTCCCAGATTTGTATGGTACTGTAGCAGCTATTTGGTCTAAACCACATTGAAAAAAGTGAAGAAAGCATCCCTTTCCTTATCAACTCCCACGAGAGGTTATCCAGACTTTGCTTAAAAGCCTCACTTGAAGAAGAGGAACCCTGCTGTCTTTTAAGGCAACCCATTCCATTTATATATAGCATGAATTGTTAGCGAGTTTTTCCTGACTCCGCGCTGAAAATGTCTCTCTGTATATTTCACCTGTTGTCTCTAATTTTGGGCAGGATTATGCTGGTAAATGTTTTAACAACAAGCTCTCTGAAAATGATGTTCAACAACAGGTTCTTCATCACTTTCTTAAGTTTAGACAATCAACGAAACAATAAATTGAGCCTCAATTTGTAGGGTTTTCTGATTTCCACACTGTTTATACTGAAAACTAAACAACTGACTCTCAGAAGAGGTGAAAGCACATACCTAACTGGGAGGGAAAAGAATATGAGAGGGAAGCATGGTGCAAGGGATGAGTGTTAGATTTAGAGTCAGAGATTCTAGTCAGAAGCAGGACTAGATGATCTCCCAGGTCTCTTACTGCTCTCTATCTATGATTCCAAGCCTAATCTGGCCTGCCCATCAAATACTTAAAGAAAAGAGGAAACATTTATTAATGGCTACTATGTGCCAGGCATTGTGCTAAGTGCTTTACAAATATTATCTCATTTGATCCTCAAAACAGTCTTGGGCTATAGGTGTTATTATCTTCCTTATTTTGCAGATGAGGAAACTGAGACAGAGGTTAAGTGACTTACCCAAGGGCCACATAAAAATTAAGTGTTTGAAGTCAAATTTGAACTCAGGTCTTCTTTATTCCAGGCCTATTGCTCTATTCATGCCCCTCCAAGTTGCCCCAAGATTTGAGACAATTATCATGTCAATCCTAAGTCTTATCCATGCTAAATATTGCTATTTCCTTCAACTGACCAATCTATGGCTTGGATCTGTGGGATCTTTTGCCATACTAGTTGCTCTCATTTTTGACATTTTCTTGGTTATTGATGTTTTTCTTGAACTGTGGTACCCAGAAGTGAAGACTGGACTTCAGATGTTTTCCGACCAAGGTAGAATAGAGTGGAACCATCTTCCTGCTTCCAGTACCTCCCTTCTTGCAATCCACACAGTTGCCATAAGTTTTTTCCTTAGGCATAGACCTGATCACATCATTTCCTTGTTCAAGAACCTACTGCTGAGATGACCATTATCCTCCTAATTCCTGGATACCATGCCTCTCAAAAGACAGCCCAACTTGGTATTAGATATGTTGGCTGTCATATCACACTAAACAGCCAAAATCAGGCATTAGTTCTTTCCGAGATCCGTTCAGCAGTCTCTTAGAGGGTGAGGGCTCACTCCGTCTTAGTGTGACTCTCCAGTTGAGTAATGGAGATGAGAAGTGCTATGTACTCAGTCCCACATGCATAGGCATCACATAGCATTCTGCCCTAGCACAGAGGCTCGTTTCTTATATAGGTTAGTGATTACATACTTCTTTGGCACACAATCAATTTTCTACATATATGTTTCCATAGAACTTAACAACAGACACGTAGCCTAAGGAGATAGTCAATGAAACGTTGTTGCTATAGATGAATGACATAAAATGGTGATCTAGAGGTTAGTTCTCCCTGACCTAGAAGTTGATTAGTTAGGAGGATCATTGTTACTTTTGGTCAGCTTTCACAATCAATCAAAATTACTTAGGAGATGGGTAATAAAACATTTCATAGCTAGGAACATGATTAGAGGGAAATTTAATGACAGATGAGATTTGGGGTTTTCCTCAATTTGCAAGTTCAGTTTTTCTTGTGTTAGTTTAAAGGACCTGGCAATGTTGCCTGGTTTCTGTCTGCAGTGGAGTGTGTCTTGGAGGTGATTGATGTTCTTGGCCTGCCTGGATTGTAATGGGAATGAATGTAACTCTGTGGAGAGGGAAAGGAAGAGGGTAATGATCTTTAGGTTTTAATCCTCTGAATGTAATCTTTTTAGGGTAATAATCTGGGGAGAATTAAGGTGGTATATGTGTTTATTCTTTAAGTCTTTGCTCTTAAATAATTTCTTTTGTGTTGGAGAGAGAACAATAATCTTCCATTAGTGAGGGAAGATAAAGAGAGAGGTCATAGAAGGCGATCAGTGGGGGCCTCATTTTCCTGGAGGCTGCCTTGAAGCCTCTATTTTCCCCAGACTGTGACTCTGTCATACAGCAAGGGTGATGGCTTCCCACAAATTGTGAATACATGAATAGGATTTTTGTAAATATTATATCTTGCTGTATGCGTTATCTGACACCAATGGGCTGAGATGAACTCTGTACTTTTATTGTATTTGATTTAGTAGTTCAGATTCACAGATGCCACAGAAGCTTAAGTTGAGCTTACAAGGATCCTAAAATTAATGTATCTTTCTTCAGACATACTGCTATCTAAAGAAAACCCCTGGCCCCCATCTTATACTTGAAATTGATTTTTTGAGCCCAATGGCAAAAATTTACATTTATTGCTATTAGATTCCATTTTCTTTGAAATGTCCCAGTGCCCTGGCTTGTGAGGCTTGTGAGGCTTGTGAGGCTTGTGAGGCTTGTGAGGGTATCACCCATTTTGTTAATTCTCCTTCCCAACTTTAGGTTATCTTAAAATGTGATAAGTATGTCAATGAGGCCTTTATCATATCTCAGTCACATAAAAATGTTAAAACAGAACAGGACCAAGGATAGATCTCAGGGCTATTCATCTGGAGTCTTCCTACCAAGCCATTACTGTCTATCCCTGGCTCCTTTGATAGAGGAGTAAGGTGAGACCTAGTGAGGCCAGGTGACTTGATTCACATAGCTACTAAGTGGCAGAGCAGGAATTCAAACCCAGTTTCCTTATTCAGTACTCAATACTCTTCCCAGTGCAATAATGGTGACCAAAGCCCCAAAAGGCATTAAATAAAGACCTTAGAGGTCATCTAGTCTGACTGTTATTTTATAGTGATGCCATTCAAGATCAGAGAAATTCAATAGCTTGCCCAGGGTTATACAGAACAGTAAATGTCAGCCAAGATTTGAACTCAGGTCTTTTGCCTCTAATTCATTGCTCTTTCCACTACATACTGTCTCCATGTCTGGAATTTTAGCAATTAGCCTTGAATCTCCTTCCTCTCCCACCCCCCTCCCCCATACTATTCTTTACTGTTTCCATACCTACACCCTGCTTTTCTCTCTTATATGGCAGTGTCTGTCAGGAGATGACTAGGTGGCTGTGTGATCACAGACCATGGACATTTGTGAATTAATGAGTGCGTACTGTACAGTGGCTTCTCGTTCTCAGTGGGAGGAGGCGGCCTTTGCATTTTTGTGTGGTCAGCATGAATGAACTGGGATGAGCCTGACAGGCCCTCTTCCATAAACAGCCACAATCAGGCATTAGTTGTGAATACATGAATAGGGTTTTTGTAAATATTATAGCTCACCTTATGCGTTATCTGACACCAGTGGGCTAAGATGAACTCTGTAATTTTATTGTATTTGATTTAGTAGGTCAGATTCACAGATGCCAAGTTCAAATGACCTAGAAAGCTTTTTTAGGTCAAACTACAATTTGAAAAGTTGCTTGGTTCTTTCTAAGGCTGTGCAGCTTAATGCTTGCATTGACATTTTTTTTTTGCCAGCAACATAGCCAAGCCTTTTTGCAGCATGATTGAAGACATCTTATTTTATTCCACTGGGTAGAAAATAAATCTGAAGTCATCTGATGTTCATTGTTTAAAACAAACTCCCTCTGAACCACATTCTCACCCAACATGTGCTCATTTGACAATTTATTAGGTTGTTAATTAATTGTCTCCTGCAAGAATCAATTTCAGGAGACGGTTCCAACCGTTTAGATGATAATTACAAACACAAATAAGCCGAGGGCTGTATTCTGCTGAGTCTTCCGCTTCTGCCTCCTGAGTGGAGGCCCACTTATGGAGATTCAGACAGAGTTTTCCTGGGATCTGCACTGGTTCAGAGCTGATTTCACCCCATACTCCATCCCACCCATCTTGAGACTCCAGTGAGCACGCTGGTGTCCCCTGGAGATCAGCAGTTTGCCATGTCCTCTGCCCATTAGATGTGTATCCAGGCCCAGGATTTATGGAACTACAAACAGTTCTGAAGTCGACTTAGAGGGCACAATGTAAACTCCTTGCAGGCAGGGATTGTCTTAGTTGTTGTTATATCACACTAGCATCCAGTGCACTGTCTGGCAGGAAGGAAGTATTAACAAATGCTTGCTGAGTTGAGTTTGAATGGTGCATCTCTTTTCTCAGGACAAGAAAAGAAGGGTCAGACTCCTTGGTTCCTCTTACCTTGATTTCCCTTCAGAGAAATTTACTAGTGATAGAACCAATGTGTGCACTAGCTTAGTACCTGGCATGTGTAGTAAGTGCTTATTAAACACTTCATTCATTCATTCATTCATTCATTCATTCATTCATTCATTCATTCATTCATTCATTCATTCCTTCGACCTTTGCCTCTACTTCTATATCCCCTCTGTTGTCAGAGATGGTTCAGTTACAGGACATTAACAATGGGAAGGGAGGCTTAACGTTGAGGGCCTGAAATGGAAACTCAGAGCAGCAGCTGAACCCCCTTGAAGTGACTGGGTTGCTAAGAAAACCCTCACCCATCACCCTGGTCAGTTAATTTCCAAAAAGAAGAAGAAAAAGCCACAAATTTGAGGCCTTTTGGACAGCTTTACGTAACCATCAGTGACGCCGGAGGTTGGTTTTGAGCCACGAAAGAGCTGACTCTCCCCAAACTCCAGGGCTTTGAAAGTGTTTGCTCCTCCAAACCCTGACCTACTTCAGACCATATTCTGCTACTACAGAAAAGCCTGTAATCTTATCCTGGGTCCCTTCTGAACAATTAGAGCTCACAGCAGCCCAAATGAAAATGTTTGTTGAAAACAACATGTGCATAATTAAAGCTTAATGAGCCCTTGTCTGTTTGGAATGTGCAATTAGATTTATAATAGAAAATAGTAGCAAGCACCAAATAGCTTTAAAAGGAGCAGAGATAAAAGATAATGTTTGCTGTAAATCTACAGTGCTGCTTGTAATGGAAGGAAGAAGCTGGCAGAGGCTCAGGGAGGAGAGGGAGGGCCCTGATCAGACACATTGATCAGAGCTGCCCATTTGCCTCTTTTCTGCTGGGCCTCTTTAGAAAGCCTCTAGATTTCAGGGTAGGCTTGCTGGATCCTTGAATTCAAGGTGGGGCTTGTGGGTGGCACTGTTTGAAGGCAGAGGATTAGATTGGATGGTCTGTTAGAAGGTTCTTCTGTTTCTAGGAGTCTATGGGTACCCGTGGTGGGAGCTGCGTGGTACTGGGCCCTTCAAAGTTTGTTCCTTTGGTATCCACCTGTGTAACCAGTGTCATAAAGGATCATAGAACTAGAGAAATACGGGGTAGCTATTCCAACTCATTGATGGAAAGTACTCAAATAGATAAGATCACAGAAATAAAATGTTATTTTTTATAATAAAAATAAAAGAATATAAAGAAAATAATAAGAAATAATTAAAAAGAATAATGGCTAATATTTACATAGATTTTGACCAGGCTTTTTACATATGTAACCAGAGGTTCAAACTTATTTCCAAAAGACTCTCCTCATCCATAGAGACTGATTACTCTGTGTCTGGTAGAGGGGCTGAGTTATCAGGAGCCTGGGAGAAGGGGATCTTGACATAAGAGCTTGGATTTAGAGTTGGAAGGGACCTTGGAGGTCATCTTGTTTAATCTCTGTAATTTATAGAGGGGGTATTTGAGTCCCAGAGAAATTAAGTGACTTATCCAAGGTCACATAGAAAATAAGTGGCAGGTTTGAGACTAAATTTTCTCTTCCACCAATTTATTAATCAGATGTTGTTGTTGGTTTTTTAACCCTTACCTTCCCTCTTGGAGTCAATATTGTATTGGCTCCAAGGCAGAAGAGTGGTAAGGGCTAGGCAATGGGGGTCAAGTGACTTGCCCAGGGTCACACAGCTGGGAAGTGTCTGAGGCCAGATTTGAACCCAGGACCTCCTGTCTCTAGGCCTGGCTCTCAATCCACTGAGCCACCCAGTTGCCCCCTAATTATATGGTTTTTTGCAAGGCACAGATGTTGAGTGTCAAATATAGACCCTGACCTTACTTTAAAGGAGCTTAATAATTAATGAGGGGAGTGGAAAAGACAAGGACACAAGTAACTGTGAGAGATTCAAATGTGGGAAAAGTGCTAGAAGAAACTGAAGGAAGAAGTAGATACTTATACCTGAAGGGAGAAACAGAGGCAGGGAGAGCTTTCATGAGGAGGTGGGATCTTCGTTAGACTTTGAACGAAAGAGGGCCTTCTGCTGGGGATGAGAGTGGGGATGAACCTATTTCAGATGTGGGGGGCAGCATGAGCAAAGGCATGAAGGCAAGCACAGCTAGGGTGAGATCAGAGGATGGCTTCCTTCAGTTCTTCTGGAGTTTAGAATACATAAAAGGAGTAAAAGGAGATGAAACTGGGCAGGTGAGTTATAGTCAGATTGTGGGTGGCCTTGAATGCAAGAGTTATGCTTTATTTTGTAGACAATGGGAAGCTACTGAAAGTTTTTCAGGAGAAGAGTAGCATGCTTCCTTTGATTCTCATGGCAGCCCTGTGAAAGAGGTAGTGCAAGTGTTATCCCCATTTTACAGAAGCTGAAACTGAGGCATAAAGTAAACAACTGTGAATCCCACAGGACTAAGATCTTAAGCCAGGCCTTCTGACTCCAGATGTAAGGCTTGTTGCATTATGTCATCAGCTAACATCCTCTAGCTATTTTTCATATCATGGAGACCAAACATCCAGATGACTAAGTGAAATAATCTGGTGTCCCATGAAAGTAGTAAATGTACTAGTAGCTCAGTCTGAGCGGAACTTCTGGTCCCTGTGGTCCATGCCTGTTGGTTAACAATCACACAACTCTTCCCTCCAGCATCTACCCCAGAGCCTTACGTGAAGCCTTTTATTCACTTGGTTAAGCTTTGGTAGCATAAGCCATTCTCTCAGCCACATTCTCTTCAATTCCCAGCTCGAATTCAGAAGTACAGAATAATTGAGGAGATTGGGCATGAAACTTGTCAGTCTTCAGTAACCATTTTCAAACTAGTTTTAAAATTAAAAAACACAGTTGAGGCCAAACAAAGAGACTTTGGAAGCTGAAATCATTTCTTTTTTTCTTTAAGCCCTTACTTTCTATCTTAGAATTAATACTATAATTGGTTCCAAGACAGAAGAGTAGTAAGGGCTGGGCAATTGGGATTAAATGACTTCCCCAGGGTCACACAGCTAGGAAGTGTCCGAGGTCAAGTTTAGACCCAGGACCTCCTGTCTTTCTATCCACTATCCACCTCACTGCCCCCAAGATCACTTCTAACTGGAGAGGATCCTAGGTTTAGAGCTGAAAGGAATCTCTGAGGTCACTGAGTCCAACCCCTGGTTTTAAAGATGAGGAAACAGAAGCCCAAAGAGCTAGACTGACTTGCTCAAAGTCATTTAGCCAGTAGGTGACTGAGGCTGGATTCAAACTCAGGTCTTCCTGGTTCCAAACCCAGTTCTCTCTCCCCAGAGGAAGTGGCAGCTAAACTGGGCCTTAAAAGAGGAGAAAGCTTTCAGTGGGCAGTGATGTGTGTTATGGAGGATGAGCAAATCTGCTTAGTCTGAAGTACTCTATTGATTTGTAAGAAAGCAATTAAAGGCTGGACTTCAATTTTATTCTTCAAACCAGTTTTGGGGGAAATGTGCATCCTATAGAGGGAGGAACTAGACCTCTGATTTTGTTGAAGTTTTGGGCTTTTAATGAAGAATGTCTACTGATGCAGGTCAGCACCTTTGAGACTTAGAAAACTTAATAGAAATAGCCAAGGTATTTCAGAGATAGGATTTGATTCCAGGTCCTCCTAGCTCTGAGGCCATCTTTACCATTAATGGTTCTCAAAGTTTTAGCCCCAAAGCCCTTTATACTCTTAACAATTTTTAAGGATACTCCCCCAAAGGACTTTTATTTCTGTAGGTTATACTTATAGACACTTAACATCCAAAATTAAAATGTGTTATTTTTCTGAAAATGGTTTTGATTTTGGAGATACTCAGGGCACCCAACCACACTTTGAAACCTACCCTCCCTGGTGCTGCCTAATGCCTTAGATTTAGTTCATTTATACTCTCAAGATATTTCAAACCCCAAAATAAAAAATATGGACAAATGGTTAAATGCAATAAAGTCTAAATAGTCTGTTGAGAAAAATCATGCCCCCTTCAGACTAAAGCTAAGGGCAATTTAAAAGTTTAACAATAAGACATATACTTTGTTGTACTGTTTGCTGTTGTTGAGGCAGCTGGTTGGCTCAGTGGATGGAGTGCTGAGCCTGAAGTGAGGTAAACCTGAATTTAAATCCAGCCTTAGACATTTACTAGCTGTAAGTGCTAGTTTACAGTGGGTATGCCACTTAACCTCTGTTTGCCTCAATTTCCTCATTTTACAAATGAGGATAATAATAGCAGCTATTTTGCAGGGTTGTTGTGAGGATCAAATGAGTCAGTATTGCTAATGGACTTAGCACAGTGCCTGACACATAGTAGTTGCTATAAAAATGCTTTTCTCCTATTCCTTTGTACATTCATACTTTATTTATCCCAGAGGTCATATATTATTGTCTACCTGATAACAATCGAGAATTCAGAAGAGAGTATAAAAGGGCTAAGAGCAATGAAGCAAAGTTTTGCTCCAAGAGAAGCTTACCAGATTCAACATTTAGGGCCTTTTTGCTTTTACTTTAGACTCTTTTTAAAAAATTAATGATTTTTGAATATTTTTAAAAATTTGAGTTCCAAATTCTCTTCCACCCTCTAGTTCCTCCCCCACCTACTGAGAAGACAAGCAATATGGCATCAAGCATGCATGTGAAATCATGCAAAACATTTCCTCATTAGCCATGTCACACATTTTAAAAAGGCAAGAAAAAGAAAGTAAATTACACTCAGAGTTCATCAATTCTCTCTCTGGAGGTTGACAGTATTTTTCATCACGATTCCATTGAAATTGCCTTGGCTCATTGTATTGATGACAGTAGCTAAGTCATTCACAGTTGATCATTGTTACAATATTGCTGCTACTGGGTACAGTGTTCTCCTGATTCTGCTCACTTTATTTTGCATCAATTCGTTATGAGTCTTCCCAGGTTTTTCTGAAACTATCTCCTTTGCCATTCTATCAAAATCATATGCCACAACTTGTTAGCTCTTCTCCAGTGGTTCATCCCGTCACTTTCCAACTCTTTGCCACCCAAAAAGAGCTGCTATAAATATTTTCATACATATAGGTCCTTTTTCTTTTCCTTTGGTTTTTTTTGGATATAGACCTAGTAGTGGTATTGCTAGATCAAAGGAGATACACAATTTTATAGCCCTGTGGCATAGTTCCAAATTGTTCTCTGTAATAGTTAGACCAGTTTACAACTCCACCAACAGTGCATGTGTTTAGAAACAGTTCTAATAAATTTGTTATTACATATTGTTTCCTGACCCATAGAAGATTTGAGGGAAGAAGAAAACTGTTAGACATAGGAACACTGGCAGCAGTTTTAAATCATAGCCTCACATCCAGGATACAGATGACAAAAAAAATGCAAGATGTAGGGATTAAAAAACCCCAATAATATGGGGACATTTAGCACAGGGGCAAATATTCCCAGAGGCTATTTCTATATAATCATTCACCTTTGAAATCAATGATCTTGAGTCCCAGAGAAATAGCTGAGTGATGTTTAAGACCCACTGTATAAGCAGGCAGGGACATGTGCTCTCTATTTTAGGCAGATTTCCACCTTAAGTGGTTAGAATAAAAACTTAAGTCTTGGTACATAATGAAGCAAGCTTCAGCTGTCTGGAAAATTCACTGATGTGGTTTAGCACCTTCCCTGATAGTCACCTGAAGTATATCTGTAAATGTTCTTAGCACGGTAGTTCACATTCAACTGTGGCAGAGGGAGGTCAGGCCAGAATGAGCTTCAAACAGTGGCTTCTTTTTAAGTTTTCATCCTTTTCCTCCCCTCCCCCAGCCTTACCTCCCTGGCAGCTACTGGTGAGAAACCTGGTACCTGAAGATGCAGTAAAACTGGGCCCTGTTTACTCAGCAGTTTCCAGTTCTTCAGACAGAGATAACCCTGTGGGAAATTGAAGTGGGGAATGGCCTGCATCACAATACAGATGTCTATCAGCAAAGCAGGAGAGTTTCAGTTCTCAGGGGGACCAGCTCACCAGAATAATGGAGCAGCTAGGGCCTCTGAGCCAAAGTCTAAAATCATCTAGATAGGCTCCATTCTGAGCCCACAGAAGGGCTGCCAAGGGGACAAGGAGGAGTCCAGACACCTGCCATTCAGTACTGGTGCTCCTGGGAATTCCACCTGCAGCCACATTTAAAGGAGGGATAGGAGATACTAAAAGGTGGTAAAGCCTGAGCACATGCAGCCTTGCAGTTCATATTATTTGTCTTAAAGACATGGAGAGGGGAAAGAGGAAATTTGTTTATGAAACTTAACTGAGTTGAATTGACCAGAGAGAAGTAAGGTGGCCTGATGAAAGGAGCATTGCCTCTAGAGTCAGAGGACATGGGCTCAAATCCCACCTCTGAAGCTTAAACCCTTGGTAAAGTCAATTAATCCCTTTGACCCCAAATTTCTCTTAGTGTAAATTGAAGAGTTTGATTATTCCAGAGAACTCCTGACAGAAAAAATGAGGACTCTGGGTACAGAATAAGTCAGTTGGTCAAGTAATACTTATTAAAAGTCTAGACAGTACCATCCCTGGAGGAGCTCACAATCTAATAGAGGTGGGGCAGGGAGAGAAATTGCAAACTAATATGTACCAACAAGCTAAATACAGGATAAATGGGAAATAATGAAGAGAGGTCAAACACTAGAAGTGAGCAGGTTTGGAGAAGATGGGATTTTAGTTGGGAATTAAAAGAAGCCAGGGAATCCAGTGAGGAAGGAGAGCATTCAGGGAATGGGGAACAACTAGAGAAAATGCCTAGAGCTGAAATATGGGGTGTCTTGGGAAGCCAGAGTCACTGGATCCAAGAGTATATGGGGGAGTAAAGTGTAAGAAAACCAGAAGAGCAGGAGGGAAATGGGTTATGAAGGGCTTTGAACAGCAAACAGATTTTGTAGAGTATTTGATCATGGAGGTATATGCATAGAGATGGTTATTAAATCCATGGAACTGATGAGATCACTAAATGAAGTAATTTAGAGGGAGAAACGAACACAGGACAAAATTTGTAGGGCCACCAAAGTTTAGAGGTGCATGTTTCACATAAGGATCCAGCAAAGGAGACTGATAAAGAGTGATCGGATAGGTAGGAGAACCAGGAGAGAGTAGGAACCCCCAAAAACCTAGAGAGAAAAGAGCAGCTGGGAGGGGAGAGGATGATCAGTAGTGTCAAAGACTACAGAGAGGTCAAGGAGAATTTGGATTTGGCAACTGTGATAAGATCATTGATAACTAGAGAATAAGATGCACTATTTTGGGCTTAGCTCATATAGGAATATGTTTTTCTTCACTATGCAAATTTGTTACAAAAGTTTTGTTTTTCTCTTTTGCTTTTTTCAGTAGTGGGAGGAAAAAATAGAGTTTTGTAAATTGAAATTGGACGTAGTGCCTCTAAAGTCCCTTTATGGAAGAGCAGCTCTAAAATTGTAGGATGACAAATCAGGGTCCAGCGGGACCTAAGGCATGATAATCGCCATAGTCTAGATTTTTTAGAGCACTTTGTAAAGAATTCTCCTTTGTTCTCTTGATACTCTACCTCATATTTATTTGCATAGGTTTCTGTTCAACTCAAAGAAAGAAGAAAACTATTTATTATTAAAAGAGCCTACTGTGTGAAACGAATTTTATCTCATTTGGTCATTTCAAAAACCCTGGAAAGTAGGTGCTATTGTCATTCCCTATTTTACCACTGAAGAGAGTGATACTGACAGAGGTCAAATGACTTTCCCAAAGTTCACACACTAACAAAAGCCTGAAGTCAGATTTGAACTTGGGTCTTCCTAACTCCAGACTTACATGCTCTATCCACTTTATCACCCAGCTGTTAAGTTGGTTCAATAGATATAATATGAGGGAATGTATATCAAAATACTTTATAAATTGCCTTTGCTAACTGTCAAATCTAAAAGATTATTATTAGCAAGATCATAGATTTGGAAGTTTTTTTTTAAGTATCAAATCCTACTCAAATATAATGAATGTCTTACACTAGTCTTTTGAATGATTTCTGTCTAAGTTGTCTGTGAATGGAAAAATACCAGTTCTTGCCTAAGGTAGGATAGGAGTATTAGAATGATGTTGTGAATTAAATTTGCAAAGTGTTCTAAAAGGGGGAGATCTGTGGATATGTTGAAGATAATTTGACGAGCTTTTCATCTGCTTCTTTGAAGACTTGGATAATGACTAAATTCAAAGACAGCATCAATACTATGGGTTTACCAGCCCCTGGGTCTTCTATAATATTCAAAAACTACATGTGGTTTAGAGAAGAGAAATTAAAGAAAGAAGAGTGTTAAAGCTGAGAGGAAACTTGGAGATCATGTATTCCAACCTCTTCGTTTTATAGTAGATGAAACAAAGGCCTCCAAAAGTAGATGTGACTTGCCCAAAGGCCCACAGATAGTGACATTGCTGGGACAATATTCTAGGACTCCCAATTCCCAGAGCTCTGCCTACCATATGGAAATGAAGGAGGAGCCTGATAATAACATTGCATAAGTCATCCCATAATAATAAAGACAGAGAAAGAAAATGGCTTACTGTTTCCAGCCCACTACTTTCCATGGCTGGGTATTCTATAGATGAGCTGCTGAATTTCACAAAAATCAGTCAGATAGTGAGGGAAATGCTGAGAAATCTTTCCTTGGAATTTTAAATCACTACTTGTAGGGACTAGAGCCCTAAAGGGCTCCCTGGATGTAGTGATTGGGATGATCAGAGTTGTTGGGTTCTCTGATCTGACAGCCACGGAGAAATGAAGTCCTGGTCTCCTAGCCCTCTGGCTCCTTGGTGCTGTCCATGGTTCCTAACCCAGCAGCACTAGAAAGCTGCTGTCCAGGTGCTGAAGGATATGTTGCAAGGAATACATATTAGTCAGGGCCGCTGTACATAATTAGTGGAGAGCACAGCCTCCAACTACAAGCATCCTGTGTTATTTTTTCACCAGACACTCTTCTGAGTTGCTTGGAGAGTTTTTCAGAGTGATAGCAGCTCCAAGTATTGACACAACAAACTAGTTTTCAAAAGAACAGCACTTCTGGCAAAGTCCAGCCCCCTCCTTCTGGTGGCTGGACCTTTTCCATCCTTGAGTGTGAATGTTGTTGTTGTTTTGCACTACTCCTTGCAGGACTCATGTGGCTTGCACTCAAATTGGACAAATGGACTTCCTTTATAGATTGCTTTTTCTGTGTCAGAAAAATAAAATTAATCTTTTCTGCATCAGAAAAACAAAATTAGTCAAATGCCTCTGAAGAAGGCCACCCCATCCAAAGATGACCATGATTTAAGGGATGCCCTTCTGATCCCAAAACTCTGTCTTATTCATTTTCCAAGATGATTGACTTAAGGTTCTGAAGTATGTTGCTACTAAAGTGCAAGAATCTTATTTGGAAGTGATTATCAGACCACTGTCAACCATTAATATTTTGTTCATTAGAATTCCAGAATATTCAAGATGGAAGTTCATCCTCTTAATTTTACAGATGGGAAAATTGAGGACCAGAGAAGGAAAATGACTTGTCCAAGGCTCAACATAACATTAGTGACTAAGACTCTTGATTCAAATGACGAGAGAGCTTCTTTAATAAAGAAAACATCAGAGAATAACACAGGGATAAGTGTCAGTGGTGGAAGGAACTCACACAGAGTAATGAGCTAAAGAAAAGGGATGGACCACAATGAAAGCTGATGGGCAGCAGGCAGGCTTTAGATTGTGGACCCCTGGGGTGAGTGAGAGGTCTCTAAAGGTCAGGAAACAATTTTTTCTTCAAATCTCTATTTTATAGCATCTCTTGTATGCCTCAGCCCTAGTCCTGAAAGAATTATCCCACATATTTGATACCAGGGGAGGAAAAGTGTGATCTTGTACTTTCTGATTCTCATTTCCATGACAAAGATAGCAAGAAGAGCAGAATGAGGTACAGGATTTTCAAGACAATTTTTAAGACTAATGAGAACAGAAGAGGCAGAGGGAAAAGGAATTGAAATCAGAATATGAAACAGGGAGAAATTAATCTATTCCTGTCCATCTTAAGGCTATTTTTGTGATGCCTCGTGTCTAATCTATACATAGTATTTTGAGCAGTTTCCCCCCAAAATTCTGGTACACTTGACCTATTGTACCATAAGGGAGAGTTTTTTTATCCAGATAATCACTTGAGTTATTAAATACATACACATTATGTGCCCACTTGTGTATAAGTCCCCAAATATGCTATTTTATATACTCTGCTGCCAATAAGCTATGTAACTAGAAAAGTTATGTTTCCTCTCTGAGCATTATCTCCACATGGAAAAGGAGGTTGAATTAGATGGTTCTGGAGGGCTTTGTCTAACTTTACTATTCTTGTTTTTTGCATTTTTGAAGAGTTGTCATATGGAAGAGGATTTGAAGCATCCCACCTGACTTCAAAAGACAAGTTATCTATCTTTTGAACAAGATATGGGGCTATCCAGAACCAGATAGAAATTATAGTGAGACAGATTTTGGCTCAACATAAGGAATTCTTCCTTCCTTCCTTCCTTCCTTCCTTCCTTCCTTCCTTCCTTCCTTCCTTCCTTCCTTCCTTCCTTCCTTCCTTCCTTCCTTCCTTCCTTCCTTCCTTCCTTCCTTCCTTCCTTCCTTCCCCCTCTTAAGCTCTCACTTTCTATATTACTATCATTTCTAAGACAAGAACTAAACAATTGGGGTTAAATGATTTACTCAGGGTCACACAGGTAGGAAGTATCTGAGACCAGATTTGAACTCAGGTCTTCTCAGCTCCAGACCTGATGCTCTATCCACTGTGCTGTGCTGTGCTGTGCTATCCCTAAGAAACACTTTCTAAAAACCAGCTAAAGCTTCCCTATAGTGTGATGAACTTCCTTGTGAGGCAGTGCGCCAAGCTCTGCTTTTGTCAAAGTCTGCAACTTGAATCAGATTACTTCCCCTCTTATGGGACTCTGTTTCCTCATCTTCAAAATGATGAGTTAAATTATTTGCTGTCTAACATTCCTTAGAACTGGCCTATCTTGGGTGTTTTCATGCAGTTGGATCAACAGACCAGGGTGTTGATAGAGCTGGACCACTGGCTAGTTGTAGATGATGCTCTGGTAGAACAACAGGAATGATCTGCATGGTGGCAAGTAGTTCAGGCCTGGATATGGTTGAAATAAGGCAAAGGTTTTTAGAAAGAGATGCTTAGAGGGCAAGAGGCAGGGCAGAGAGCCAAGAGAGTGGCCAGATGTCAAAGCAATAAATGACTCTAAAGGAAGTGTATTGTTCCTAAAATTTGAATCAAAGGGGCCCCTTTTACTTGAAGGATACCTCATTCACCTGTCTGGTTTGGCCTCCAAAGTCCAGCCCACTTAGTCTTAAAGAGATAGGTTTGTTTTTTTCTTTGACATTTTATTGATGCAGTAACTTCCAGAACTATATTACCACTTCTAGATCACCCAATGATCTTCTTTTTGAAATAAAAAAAAATAAACAAAACTAACTCTCAATGGTATGTGAAATATCCTACACCCAGAGTCCTCATCCAACTTTTCCAAGAAAGTAGAAAAGTATATTTCCTGTTTCTTAGAACTAGGATTAGTTATTATAATTACATGGTTGAAGGACTCAGCTTGTTAGACCATTTCTGATTGCTTGTTGTCAAGGCAGGCAGCCCTGTAACAGTGTGTATACTGGATTGGTATAATCTTTCTTTGAGTAGGGTTCAAGTTCCTCCCTCCTCAGTTGGGGCCTCCTGAGCATCTTTGGGTCCTTTTTCTTGTAATCTTTTCCATCAAGGGCCAGATCCCCAGAGCTGAGATGTAAGTTCTATGGCAGAAGAGTCTCTAAGATGCAACAGAGAGATCATGGCTATTTTAGGAACCAAGAGGTCAGTTGGTTGAATGTAGTTGGGACTCTATTGTGAGGGCCACATAGAATGCTTGTGGTCTAACTTTTGTGAAGACTAACCAAAAGACAGAGCTTTTGATATGTACTGAATGCACCATATTTCTCTTCTTTCTACTAAATCTCCTCTTTTCTATCCTCACTCCAGTCATTGAGAGCAGCTGAAGGGACTTACTGACTCTTCAGGGGAAAATTAATAATGCTAACTAGCTCATGTCTCTCGGCATTTGTATAAGGGCTTTAATGAGAAAACTGCTGGGAGTGTGATTAGGCGCTGAACTTGGTACAGTAGTTTGTCCTCTGGGGGAACTAGTGCAGAGTAATTCTTGGAGGAAATAATTATTGTGGCCTCCCTGAGAGGTAGGGGGTCAGGGAAATGGTAGAGACCAACCCCTGCTATTTCACCTCATAGTGAGTCATCTCTTATGAAGCTCAGGGGTGAACCTTTTAGCTTGGCTCATGGTTTAGCCTCTTGACTTCATAGATCTGTGGCTTCTAATTGATGAGAGTGCTGGTATGACAGACATCAAAGAGAGCTTAGAACACAGCTTGTCTAACCTCCTCACTTTATGCAAATAAAGATATAAGCGAAGACTTAGAGAAGGGAGAGGTGTTGCCCAAGGCCAAAATTACATGGCAAGTCAGGAGCAGAGAGTAGATCAGAACCTAGATCTCCTAATTCCTGGTCTGAGGTTCTTAGTACCATATCATAACTTGGGAAATTGGGAGGCACTCAGATGGGTATTTATCTGACTTGTAAACAAGGGAGGGCTCTTTCCACTACATCATGCCATCTCATGCTGCTTCTTTGACCATCACCTGTAGCCCATGTGGAACTTATGTCTTAGAACGTCTTCATACTCAGCCTCTGATAACTCTGAAGGGCCGGGCACAGCCCAGCCTCAGTGATTTGGTGATTTTGTACTCACTCCCAGAGTCCCCAAGCTCCCCAAATATATTTTCTTCATGCTGATTATTTTTTCAGATGGTGAGTGGATTACCAGGCAGTGAGAGGACCATGGGTATGAGTCTCCTATTTGTAACCTAGAAAGCATGAGGAGAGCTGAATTCTGCAGGGCCAGAAAGGGAGAACTGGGTGAATATTGCTTCTATACAGTAAACCTCAGTATGATCAAGCCCCACTCTTTTTAGGTCTTGGTCCTCTCCTTCTCTGATTCCTACATCAACTGACATTTCTTTAGCATCTCTTATGTGCCAGTTTTAGGTCTTGGTCCCCTCCTTCTCTGATTCCTACATCAATTGACATTTCTTTAGCATCTCTTATGTGCCAGGCACTGTGCTAAGCACTTCAAACAGGTCTTGGCTTTACTAGTTAGAAAGGGACTACATAGTAGCTGGAGGGAGCAGAAGCAGAGGGTTGACAGGATCTATCTCTCTTCCATGATTAGAAATCCAAAGTTGCATAGTTTAATACTAGGTTATTAACAGAAATGACAAGGATTAAATCATTCTAAAAGCCCAGATGACAATAGCACAAGAGTAAATAGCCTCCAAATTTGAGCAGACATGTGGAGAACACTATTTCCAGCATGAAGAGGGTCTCGGCACAGAAACAAGCCTGATCAATTTTTATCGGAGATGGAGTATGATGAATGTAGCACTCAGATCCCAAGCTAGACCGGTACTCCATATGACTGGGGAGCTGTGCTGTGGTGAAATGAGTGGAAATCAAAGCCCCAAACAGGAAATATTAAAATGTTTGTTTCTACCATAAATCAATACAGAGTGATGGGGGTGATTATCTGGAAGTGCATTGGATAGCACAATGATAATGAGCCCAGTGAGAAGACCCATTAGTTATCTACTCTACCTGGCTAGCAAGGAGGTGGTAAACATTTAATTGAAAAAAATGTCCTGACAGAAGACTTTCTAATAAATTTGTTTGTGCCCATATAGCCCGAGGAAAAAGGAAAAAGAGTCCAGTCAGCAATCCAAAGCATTTCTGGGTTTGGCTAGACCACCCCTGCTGCTTCCTAAGTTCATGATTGGACAGTGGGCAGCAAGTGTCCTAGTAAAGTCTAGGATGGAACTGAGCACTTGTCCTGAGTCCTGGGAGGTGTGGAAGCCAATAAGGAAGAAGGGTATAAAGCAATAAGGGGAATTCGTTCTGACAAAGGAGGTGATCGCAGTTCATACTTATAAAGCATATTTATGAATACTGTGATAAGCAGTCTGGCATTGTGAATAGAGAACTGACCTTGGGGCCATGAAGGCCCGGGTTCAAACTTTGCCTCTGGCGCTTTCTGGCTGTATGACCCAGAACAAGTGCTCTGGACAAGTATCTGAGTCTATATATTGTAGAGAAGGAGCCAGCCTGCACTGGTAGAGAGAGTCCCCTTCTCTGGAAGTTCCTCTGTCAATGAACTGACTGGTTTAGTCCTTCTTCCCCATTTTACACTTTACAGTCTTATTTGCTTATACATTATCTTATCTAATCTATAAAACAGCCCCAAGAGGCAGCTGGTCCTAGTGAAGAGAGGGAACTTTCCTGGCAGTCAGGAAGAACTAGGCTCAAGCCCTTTCTCCCAACATTTGATGACTTTATGCCCTGGGAAAATCACTTTCATTCTCTATGTTCTGATCACCCTTTCCACTAGAAGTCAGAGAGCAGTCACTAATCCCAGTTAATAGAAGGCCTGTCCTCACCAGCACTTTCATAGACAAATGAAATTAGCAGGCATTGTACCAAAACAACAACAACAACAACAAAAGGAATAAGAACCTCAAATAAGAAGCCTTGATAAAGAAAGGGTTAATGCAAGTATTATTATCCTCATTTTAACATATGAGGAAACTGAGGCCCAAATACTTAAAGTCACTTGTCCATGACCAAACAAGTAGAGACAGCTAGGCTATATATTAGAGTACCAGGCCTGAAGTCTGGAGAACCTGGGTTCAAATCTAGCCTCAGACACTTTCCAATTGTGTGACCCTGGGCAAATCACTTAACCCTGTTTGCTTAGCCCCATGTTGGCCAACCTATGGCACGAGTGCCAGAAGAGACTGCTCCCTTCCCCCTCTCCACATGCACCTGAGGACATTTCCCATATGACCCACAGCCTAATGGGGGAGTGCTTCATCCCGACCCTGTCTGGGATAAGGGGGCAGCTCACATGTGGCATGAGGGTGCAGTTTGGACACTTGGTCTTTAAAAGGTTTGCCATTTCTGGCCTAGCCCTTGCCCTTTTGTCTTAGCATTTTTACTAAGAGATGATAAAGGTTTAAGGAGAAAAAAAAAAGACCAAACAGAAGCCAAAGAAGCCATCAAGTTTGAATTTGGGTTCTCTGCCTCCAGCCCTGTGGCTCTTGGTCCTGGGCTGCCATGCTGGCCCACAGTCAGTAGTCAGTAAGCGATGGATCTGCCCTTTCTAGCTCCCACATTCATTGCTCCTCAGCAAGAAGGAATCTCTTTGAGTTTTGGTCAGAAGAGGTGAATGATTCTGGAAGCATGGAGTGCAGATGTTGCTTGGGTTTCTTTTGCAAAATACTTTAACCTGAAGAGAGTGCAGAGCTGAGCCTGCTCATGCAACAAGTTCCTGCTGTGAAGCCAGCTCGGATGCTCAGCACGCCAGTCATGCTGCTTAGCAGAGCTCAGCCATGCCTCCAGGAGTGTGAGTTCTGCAGAGCTGAAGCGTTCCCACTGGGGCACTTGCCTACTTCTCCAAGCCCATAAATTTCTCCAGGTTCATAAAATTCTTGAGACTCAAAAGAAAGTCAAAAAGTCATCCGGCTCTTTGAGGCATTTTGTTGCCTGGTCTTCTAGCTCCCCCCACCCCAGCCTGAGTGGGGCACTTGCACTAGCCACTGTGAGTGTACGAGGGGGGAAAGACATACCCTGTTCCAGCCTCGGATGGAACCAATAGTCTAGACTCTAGCTGGAGTGATACAGAGGAGAGGACAAATAACCAGGACCCAGAGGAGCCGTGTTCCATTCCTGACCCTGATACCTTGTTAGCTATGTGCTTCAGTTTCCTCACTTGTAAAATCAGGGGGTTGGTGTGGACAGTCTCCAAAGTTTCTTCTAACTTGAGTTTTCAGTTCTTTTGTTCGAATGAAGGGCACACAAAACACCCAAGCAGGATACTTCCCAGAGCAAATTATGATTAAGAATAATTCTAGCATGCAGTTGGACAGTTTTATACTCACTTAGAGTCAATCAGAGAAGACTGCTAGTCAGCTTATTTTGATCTGCATTTTGTTTTTTTTTTTTTAATTTAGATTGATGATTTAAAAAAAATAATCTCTATTTCCAAATTTGCCCTTCTCCTGTCTCCACATCAGAAAGCTGTGTGCTGTGTCAAAGAATAGAAAAGAGTGGCAGTTGGGGCAGCACCGTGGATAGAATGCCAGGCCTGGAGATGGAAGGTCCTGAGTTCAAATGTGACCTCAGATACTTACTAGCTGGGTGACCCTGGGCAAGTCACTTAACCCCAGTTGCCTGTTCCTTACTGCCCTTCTGCCTTAGAATCGATTTCAATTCACAGATAGGTAAGGGTTGGGGTTTTTTTTTAATGTTTTCCCAATTACATATAATAACAATTTTAACACTTTTCTGAAATTATAAGATCCAAACTGTCTCCCCCCCTCCTTTCACTTCTTCCTCCCAGAGATGGCAAGCATTTTAATCTGGGTTATACATGATCATGTAAAATATATTTCCATATTGGTCACTGTTGTGAGAGAATACTCATGTAGAACCAAAACCCCAAAATAAAACCCAAATAAACTAAAATGAAAAATAATATGCTTTGATCTATTCTTTGTCATAAGCCAGAAGGTAAGGGGTTTTTGTTGTTTTTTTAAACTCTTGTCTTCCATCTTAGGATCAATACTGTTTATTGGTTCTCAGGCAGAAGACTGGTAAGGGCTAGTCAGTAGAGGTTAAATGACTTGTCCAGGGTCACACAGCTAGGTGTTAGAGTTTTTAAAAAAGAAAGAAAAAAAGAGGGGCAGCTAGGTAGCACTGTGCAAAGAAGGCCAAGTTTGGAGTCCAAAGGACCTGGGTTTAAATCTGACCTCAGATACTTCCAATTGTATAGCCACTTGATCCTGGTTACCTTGCCCTTGCCACTCTTCTGTCTCAGAATTGATACTAATTTTTTTGAAAATTTATTTATTCAATTTAGAACATTATTCCTTGGTTACAAGAATCACATTATTTCCCTCCCCTCCCCCCCACCCTTTCCACAGCCCTTGTGCAATTTCACTGGGTTTTACATGTCTTTGCTCAAGATCCATTTCAATATCATTGATGTTTGCACCAGTGTGATCACTTGGAGTCTACATCCCCAGCCATATCCCCTTGGCCCATGCAATCAAGCAGTTGTTTGTTTCTTTGGTGTTTTTACTCCCACTGTTTTTCCTCTGAATGTGAATAGTGGTTTTTCTCATAGATTTCTCCAGGTTGTTCAGGATCACTGCATTGTCACTCATGGAGAAGTCCATTACATTTGATTGTACCACAGTGTATCAGTCTCTGTGTACAATGTTCTCCTGGTTCTGCTCCTCTCACTCTGCATCACTTCCTGGAGGTTGTTCCAGTCTCCGTGGAATTCCTCCACTTTATTATTCTTTTGAGCACAATAGTACTCCATCACCAACAGAGACCACAATCTGTTCAGTCATTCTCTAGTCAAAGGGCATCCCCTCATTTTCCAATTTTTTGCCACACAAAGAGGGCAGCTATGAATCAAAATTGGTACTAAGATAGAAGGTGACAGTTAAAAAAAGGATAGAAAAGAAAAAGAAAGAAGGGAAAGTTTGACAGCAGTCACAATAGGCCACCTGAATCTGACATACCTGCAGTCAGTTTCGTGCATTGGTCTGCACGTATTCTCGCCTCTGCAGAGGAAGGAGTACATTCTCTGCTCTCTTCTTTGAGGAGACCATGATAATTACACCAAATTCAATTCCGCATAGTCGTTTTGCTCTCCATTTGCCTTGTTGCGGGCACCCTGTACCTGTCATTGTATTGTTCTCCCTGCCTCCCTTCGCATAGGTTCCTATGCGCCTTCTCATGCATCTCTGTATTCCTCATTCCCATCGATTCTAACTGTACTCCCTGGATTGCCCAGAGCACCAGATGCCTTGATTTTGCGGTGGAGTTTGGACTTTATTCTGTAGGAATTCTTTGAAAAGCTTTGAGTAGGGGAATGATCTGATCCTGTGCCAAGTTATTCTGACTGCACCACAGGGTGGATGGGTAACAAAGAGACTAGAAGCTGGAAGGCTGACAAAATGAGGCAGGTGAGAGGTCCGTCAAATTATAGGTCATGGAGCTAGGATGGGACGGGACAGATGAGGAAACTGAGCTTCAGGGAGGTTGAGGCTTGCTCATAGGCACGTAGGTTGTGGGCATCACTTCTCACTAAGCAGCATCTCACCAGGGTGCTGATTGATAGTAGGGACAATGGAAAAGGACTTAGAAAATGTGATGGCAGGACATGCGTGATTTCTTACAAGCAGGAGACGTATCCCTCTTCAGTTCTCTCCCTGCATGGGTCATTCTGTTTCAGGGACCCCCTAGGGACCTGCCCCCTCCCCAGAATCCCCTCATTTGGAGACCATCATGGGACTGTGTGAGGCTTCCCTCCTGTGCTCTCCTGCCTGGCTTCTCTAGGTATCTTTCCCACAGCAGCCTCTTTCAGGTGACCAAGTGAACCCCTCAAGGGCTCTCCACCAGCAGAGGTGCCAAGGTAAAGTGTGACAGTCAGGTCTGCATAACAGGAACTTTACGACAACATTTCTTGTGCCTAATACAAATCTGAAACTTGTTTTCCTGTGTTTGGCGTTCACTCAAGGGCTTTGCACCTAGTGAGACAAGCTGAGTTCACTCCTTGACACTCTCTCGACACACTTAAGGCTTTTCCCTCCTCCCGTATGTACAACAGAAATCTATAACATTTAATAGATAGGTAATGTGTCATCTATAACTTTGATACAGAGAGGCAGTGTTGCATACTGCATTGAGCATTGGCCTTTGAGCTGGGAAGTCCTGAATTCAAGCCCCGAGTTCAAGCCCCGCCTCTGGCATATCAGGATATGTGACCCTGGACAAGTCACTTAATCTCTCAGTGCCTGAGACAAGGCTCAAAAATTAAGTGCCAGCCTGTGTTGGTAGAGAGAATTTCCTCATGCAAAAGCTCTCTATATCAATCAGACTATAGATCCGGCCCCTATCCCCCATCCTAAATTGAAACTTAAATGATTTCATCATTCCAGCTCGTGTAACTCATCCATGCCTGCCCACCCTGAGTGATGCTTGTTCATGTTTTCCCTTAAGTATGATACTAAGGGTCTACCCAAGGGTATACTGGTAAATGTTTCATAACAGGCTCTTGAAAGAATGGGCCCGTTATTATATATGTGTGTATGTGTGTGTGTGTGTGTGTGTAGATAATAATCTACATTATTCACATTTTCTCTCTCACTTCTTCAGACTAGACCAGAGGTGTCAAACACCTCTCTTCCAGGTACCAAAATAGAGTGTCATTTGGAAATGCTTTTAAATAGAAACAGAAATACAATAGAACACAGATAATGTTAACATGTGGTTTTTAAGTCAATAAGCTTTCCCCAAGAATCTCTACATACCATTTAGTGGCTCTTGTTCTATTTGTTTGACATTATTGATCTAGACCAAGCAAGCCTTTTAGAGACCAAGTGCCCAAATTGAACCCTCATGCCACATGTGAGCTGCCCCCTTACTGCAGACAAGGGAGGGAGGAAGCACTCCCATTGGCTGCTGAGCAGAGGGGTGGGAAATGTCCTCAGATGCACTGGGAGAAGGAAAGGGGGAAGCCCCCTCTGGCACATGTGCTATAGGTTTGCCAGCACGGATCTAGACAATCAGCAAAGAATTTCTGATTTCTGAATGCAGAAAATCTAAAAATCTAGCCAAATCTGGCTGAATACACCATTGGGTCCAACCAATGTCCCAGGGGGCTTTCCTCACTTCTCTTGTCATCAGGAGGTGAGTGGCTGAATCTTTAGTTGGCCCATCAGTCATGCCTTCCTCAGCCACATACATTACCCTCCAATTTTTGTCCTAGATTTTGAGTTGAAAGGGACCTTGGAAGTTCTGAAATAGCCCCACCCTTTTATTTTATAGCTGAGGCAAAAGAGGCCCAGAGAGGTTAAGGGACTAGCCTGAAGTCACACAGATAATAAGAAAGAGTGCTGGGACTTGAACCACAGGCTCCGGATTTAGTACTTTTCCCCCTACACCACTTTAAATTCTTTAATGACTATGGTCTTCAGTGACTTCCAGCCATGTAACAATAGTGCAGTGAAGGCCATCTTTTTTCAATTAATTTTTTCATTCATTCAGTAAGAATTTTTAAACTTTTAATACCACTATATATACACATATCTCCACTCAATTCATGGTATGTCATGGATTTTATTATTTCAGTTTTTCAGTTTGGAGGATAATGGGGATCTCTTTATGCTGAGATAATAGCTCATGTTTTTGAAAGAGAAAGGAAAAAAAATATCAAGTAATACCTGACATTGAATGAAACCCCAAAGTGAGTGATACAGTTCATGCTCTCTCTGTGACCCAAACCCTGCTAACTAAGAGACTCTCAGGGGCTTGGAAGAAAGAAACCTTTTTTTTATGTGTGAAGCTGTGAGCCATGACCCCACCTTTAGAAAAGAAAGAAGTCACTTTCTTAGGAGTTCTGCCCTGACCACATTTCCTGCCTGTCCTGCAGTAATAATGACATCCTGGCTCTGCTGATAACCTTTGTCCAAAAATAGGCGCAAGCACAGTTTTTAGCTGAATCATAGAGGACTATGGGATGTCAGAAGTGGAAAGAGCTCCAACAAAATAGTTAATCCAACAGCCTTGTTTTTTCAGATGTGGAAACTGAGCCCCAAAGGGAAATTGACCCAGGAAAAAAATTGACCCAAGGTCCCTGAGGCAGTTAGTGGCAGAAATGGCATTCAGACTCTCTGACATTTCTTTTTGCATCCTTCAGTGTCTAGTATGAGATCTTACATGTGCTATGGGTTCATAGACACAGAAGAACACAAGAGATCAATTTTTCCATAGCCAGTGTTCAGTTTAGAGCCCTGAAGTCCAGAGTCGGGATGGGCCTGCTTGGAATCCCAAGTAGGATCCTTTGATCTTCTCATCTGCAAAATGAGGAGGCTAGACTAAATCTCTGAGGTTCTTTCCATTTCTAAGTCTATACTCTTCATGATTCCGTGGGGAATCTTTACGGAGTGAAGGGTCAAACTCCATCTCATCCTGGAGAACAGTTCTGTCAGCCCCAAGTTCTGGTTATACAACACAACTCTGGCTGCCTCTGAGGAAATCTTTTCTTCTCCCCCCCAGCATACTGCAGCTCTGTGATCACAAGGATTTGTGCTTGTTCTGTTAAAAGGCAACAAGTGTCTCAGAAGAGAAGAGGGAGGCCCTCGGGCCTCGAGAGATAGAAGTGTTGCTGGCTGAGTTCTCCTGTTGAACAAGTATGAATGGCTTTAAGCAGTGTTGTTAGAGCTCGGTCTCATTTAATTGGTCTATAGATATAACTGGAGGGGCCCTGGCAGGCTGAGAAGGAAAACCAAACAATGCCAGCTTGGCAAGGAAAGAGAAGGTGAAGAAATCTTAGAAGGCACTGTGATGCTGTGGAAAGAACAGTGGGTCTGAAGTCAGAGATTCCAGGATCAAATTCTGCCTCTGATGCTTACCCCCTATATGACCCTATATGACTTCAGCTTTTGAGTGTTTCTTCATTCATAAAATGAGGGGGCTGGTCTCTAAGGCCTCTTCTAGCTCTCAATCTATGGTCCATCCAACAGCGAAGATTCCCCAAAGTTCTTTCCAAGAGAAGAATGTCCTAGAGAGATCATAGACTTAGAAATGAGAGGAACCTCAGAGATCTAGTTCAGGCAGAAGGATGTAGAGATTATGCACCCAGCATACTAGAAAGGTGGTAGTGCCTTTACTAGAAATTAGGCCTTTTGAAAGAAAATTAGGCCCCTAGAGGGGAGGGTTTCACGAAAAAGATGAGTTCAGTTTTAGACATAATGAGTTTAAATGTCTTTGGAACATCCAGTTTTAAATGCCCAAAAGCAATAGATGATTTGGGACATACAGGGTAGAAAATAGCTGTATCCCTTTTCTCTTTTCCCTTTGTATTTTCTGTTTTAGTAATCCCATCTTCCCGAATTCAAATCTGGTCTCGGATACTTTCTAGCCATTTGACTCTGGGCAAGTCACTTAACTCTGTTGGCCTCAGTTTCCTCAACTATAAAATGAGCTGGAGAAGGAAATGGTAAACCACTCCAATATCCTTGTCAGGAAAACCCCAAATGAGGTCACAAAAAGTCAGGCATGAATGAAAAGCATCTGAATGACAACTTAAACCTCACCAAGCTCCCGTGAATTTTACTATTATCTTTATGTAATTGACTCAGATCTATATAGCCAACCATTTTCTGCCCTGACTTTACAATTATTTGTGGATATCTAAAACTGGATATTCTAGGGATATCTTAAATTCATTATGTCTAAAACTGAACTCATTATCTTGAAACCCTCCTCCCCTCTTTCAAACTGCCTATTTCTACCACCCTTCCAGTGTATTGGATTTGTGATCTCTTCATTCTTCTGGACTTGTCATTGTCCTCCACCATCTATATATCCAAGCAGTTACCAGATTTTTCTCTTCCTACCTATACAACATTGCTCACGTCCAACCTCTTCTCTACTCACTGTAGTTCAGTTATTCTGACTTTTGTCTTGCCATGGGACTTTGATGACTCCGAGGGAGAGTGAGGCTGGCAACCTTGTGTATCTCTGGTTTACTTAAATCCAGTTCACTCACAAGTCAAGACCTCAATGAATAATATGCATATATACAAATATATATGTATATTTGTCTCTCCCATTAAAATGTATTTCATTGGGAATAGGGATTGTTTCATTCTTTACACCTGTCTCCCCAACACCTACTACAATGCCTAGGGTCTAAAAGATCCTTAATAAATAATTGTTGAATGATTAAATAATTGATTTATCCTATGAAATCTCTGGCTGACTAGCGGTGGAGCATGTTTAAGAATACAGTTTCTAAGTCACTGAGTTCAGTGGGACTTTATACAGAATTCACCTTTTTTTAAAAAAATCATACTCAGCCTATGCACTTAACATCAAAATGATCTCATGGCACTTTTAAAAAAATAATATTTTATTTTCCCCCTATTATAGGTAAAAACATTTTCTAATATTCATTTTTTTAAAAAAAGTTCTGTGTTCCAAATTCTCTCCCTTCTTTTGACTCTCTAAGTCTCTCACTCCCTACCTAAAACAATAAGTAGTCGATGATACTTTTATTGAGAGGCATTGTAGATTTTCCCCCACAGCCTTTAAAGAAGGTAGTGTGAGCCTAGTGTGGATAATTAATTAATAGCCAGTTCTTTTTGGAAAACCAATGGACACTCTTGGCCAAGATATGTCAAAGCCAGTGAAGGGTAAGAGTTAGAGATCTAAAGATGAAGATGGAGGGGTGAGGTGGTTAATTCTATTTCACATGTGATTGTGTTCAGAGAGGTGACTCCTAATGGTGATCTTGGGCCAGGTCTACAGAATCAGGAATAGAGAGCTATGGAATATATGTCTTTGTGATTTATAACAGATTTGTATTTGTTTTGAGGGCTCAGGCCAAATTATGTTATAAGATACATTGCTTCTGATTGCTTCTTGGTGTCAACACCATTGTAAACATTAGAACTTCGCTGCCTCTCTGTCTCTCCCCTTGCTGTTACTGGTAGACAAAAGTTCTGTTAGCCAGCACATTTAAGAAAAAATCATGTCTGTCACCTATTGTTGATACATAACTAGATTGACCCACTTGGGCATTTTTTTTAAACCCGTACCTTATGTCTTAGAGTCAATACTGTATATTGGCTCCAAGGCAGAAGAGTGGTAAGAGCTAAGCAATGGGGGTCAAGTGACTTGCCCAGGGTCACACAGCTGGGAAGTGTCTGAGGCCAGATTTGAACCTAGGACCGCCCATCTCTAGGCCTGGCTCTCAATCCACTGAGCCACCCAGCTGCCTCACCCCCCACCCCATACGTAGGCATTTTTCAATAGTTAGGATTGTTCAACAGAACAAGTTATTCTGCAGATAAAGCCCCATATCTTGGAAAAGATGTGCATGGAAATAGGAGAGCATTGTACACAATAACAACAATATTGGATGATGATTATCTGTGAAAACTTGACTGCTCTCAGCAATGCAATGATCTGAGACAATCCTGAAGGACTTATGATGGTGAACGCTATCCACCTCCAGAGAAACAATTGTTGGAGTCATCTTTCACATCAGTGTATTTAGGGTTTTATCTTGGGATTTTGGTTATGTATGAGTTTGCTCTTATAACAATGACTAATATGCAAGTGTGTTTTGCATGGCAATAAAAAAGTGGAGAAAAAAGGAAAAGACGGGCATGGTTGTGAGGTCTGTGTGGCCTGCCAAGTGCCACTCATGTAGGGATGCCTCTGTGTCTTTTTCAAATGTGCTAAGAGGCTAGGAGGTAGCCCGGAGAGAGTGTATATGTGTCTAGGTTTTCCTCTTCCTCGGATTTCTGTAGCCAGAGATATTAACCTGGCAGTTGAGTACCAGTCGCCTAGTTAAGAGCTGAGTCCATGATGATCAGTCCATTTTGAAACCACCCAGATAAGGTCTGGAGACTGTCCCCCGTCACTGCAAGGGAATGCTTGAGAGCATGGATGTAAGAGAAGATGCTGGGGGGGGGGGGTTCCTTATATTCATAGGCTGATTCTGACAGGGTGTGACTTGTACCCTGATAGCTAATAAGTAAGGGAGGTCTTTTGGTCTCTCCTTAGGAGATGGTGTTGGGATCTTAGAGAACAACAGGAATAGATTAAAGCAAGGTTAAGAGAAAACAGATTCGTGCTAGCAGGAAAGAAGACAGGACCATCAAAAGAGAGAACTCAGGGGGAGACAAAGAGAAGCTAGACTTCTAGGAGAGCCAGGATCGAGAGATGGGACTCCAGGGGCTGGGGGCATAAGTGGGGAAGCCATTAAGGATGGTTTCCAAACCCCCGGACTGTGTTTCTACTCTGTATGCATATATGATTGGGTTTCTTGTAAATAGTTTATGCTCGTAATAAAGTCTCTATTATATTGCACTCAAGACTACTGGCCTGCGGGTATTGTTAGGAGGATTTACCTTAAGAAAAAATATCGACGATAAGAATGGGGGGAGCTTCGTGTGTGGGGTGGGTGGGGTGGGGGAGAAAGGAACATAGAAAGGGGCAGAGTCCCCACTTAGAATAACCCCAAGCCCTCATCCTCAGGGGCTGACAGCAAGGGAAGAAGCTTGATTCAGGGAGCTGCTGTACTAACCCTCCAGAAGACTTGGTGTCATCCATCTCATTCAGCTTCCCTGATGTATTCATACTCTGCCTCCTCTGCCTGTTCTGGTTGGGGCTAGATCTGGCCAGGAGTATTCTTAGCTGGGCTACTAGCTCTCGGGCTAGCCCTTTCCCCCGACACACATGCCACCCACTTTCCAGGGACAGCGCAGCCCACCCGGATGCTCGTGTGAAAGGCTTCTTCAAGTTGGAGGGAACTTATGGGAAGCAGCTTTAATGAGAATGACTCCTTTCTGTCTGTTTCAGTTTGATGGGGAGAACATGTATATGGGGATGAATGAGGCTAACCAGGAGTTCCTATCGGCCAATCAGGTAAGGGTCATTTGGCTTGTTTGGGTGGGGAAGACGCGTTGTTGCTTGATGTAGAGACATCTGGCGGTAGATGACAAATGATGCCTTGGAAATCAATTTCCTTTCCAGTGGCTCAGCCTCTCTGGAGCCCTGTTGGGGTAGTGGTGGTAAGGGAGGGGGGAGGGGGTGCAGAAAGGGGCAGATTCAGCACCGGAGACAAAAAAAAAGGAGAGGGAATGGGAAATGAAGGCCAGCCTGGGTTGGGCTGCTGGTCATCCGGCCACGGAAAAAATGGGAAATGAAAAAGGCTTAGATGATTCCTCAGAATGGACTCCAGTTTTATTTTTGAGCACAATCAAAAGTAATTGAGTGGGGGAGAAATAGAGACTCGTCCACCAGGGAAGAAGAGCAATGTGCAGTAGGACACAGAGCGCACACACTCATACATTGACATGGATATGCGGCCAGGCATTACTTTGCATGCTCATGCCTCCAAAGGCTCATTCACATGCATGTGTACATTCAGGCACACACTCTCACATACAGATCATACATGTGTAGCATGACTGTGTCTACTAATTACCATTCAAACTGATTTGACTAATATACTTGACTAGGGGAGAAGCCAGGACTCTCAGTAGATTGAGAGCCAGGCTTAGAGATGGGAGGTCCTAGGTTCAATTCTGGCCTCTGACACTTCCTAACTGGGTGACCTTGGGCAGGTCACTTAACTCCCAATTGCCTAGCTCTTACCACTCTTCTTCCTTGGAACCAATACACAGTATTGATTCTAAGAAGGAAGCTAAGGTTTTTAATAATAATAATACTTGTCTGATCACATTTGATCAATAATAATATTTTGCATCTTGGTAGATATTTAGTTTATACTTTGTTCACAACAACACTCAGAAATCAGCAGGACTGATGTTGCTATCTCCATTTTGTAGAAGAGAAAACTGTAGCTTAGAGACAGACATTAATTGACTTGCCCAGGATCTAATCAGGAACAGAGCCAGGTCCTCAACAGAGATTTTCTTCCTCTAGATCCACTAATTTTTCCCCAGCTTGTCTAAATATACTCAGTGCCTTGAGTATTATACAAATATTCCCCAAACTCTGCCTCTGACCCTCTCCCCAACCTCTATCCCAGCTGCCTGTTCAGGGGCAAGATACTGCGGCCTTTGGGAAGACTATCTCCCAAGGAGACCCTTGGGGATTGGAGCCGATAAGGCAGCACTAGCCCCATGGCCCTTGCTAAGGATCCAGTTTTAAATAGAGTCCATCCTACTAAGGATTCCCATTGCCACCTTTCCCACCAGCTGATTGGTACTGAAACATGGTGCCCTGAATAGCATCCATCTCTAATGAGACTTCTGCCCAAGTAATCAACAAAATTTGGAGAGTTCTCCACCAATAAGAATTTCCTTCTAAGGATGCTTCCTTCTTGATGTATCTCCACGCCAGTGAGGGCTAGACTGGGAAGGTTAGGAGCCAGCAGGAAAGGGGGCAGAATCCTAGGCTCTCAGATTTAGAGTTGAAAGGGACCTTTGAGACAATCAAACCCAACACTCTCATTCTCCAGAGGAGGAAACTCTGAAGAGGTTTGCCCCAGGTCTTTCAAGAAAAGCTTGGCTTGGGATCCAGGTCTTCTCACTCCCAAGATAATGAACGCCTTTGTCTGCCACACCTAGCGACCCTGGTCCCTCTCTTTCTTGGCCCAGATTCCTGCATCCTTACAGGGCTGCTCTGCATTTTCTTTTCTTTCTTTTTTTTTTAAACCCTCACCTTCCATCTTGGAGTCAATACTGTGTATTGGCTCCAAGGCAGAAGTGTGGTAAGGGCTAGGCAATGGGGGTCAAGTGACGTGCCCAGGGTCATCCAGCTGGGAAGTGTCTGAGACCAGATTTGAACCTAGGACCTCCCATCTCTAGGCCTAGCTCTCAATCCACTGAGCTACCCAGATGCCCTCCATGATTATGATTCTTAAATAAAAATTCTACTTAGAGTCCCTGCCTTCTTTTCTTATCCTTGTGGCTCAGGCTGGTAGGGTAGAGACCCAAAGTTTTCCTCTCCCTCTTCAAATAGCCTGGTCAATTCTGAGCAGCCAGGCTCCTAGGTTCTCTTTCCTGGTTTCTTCTTCCTTGATAGGACTGAAAATATCTCCCATGCAAAAGGCGCCAAAGCCCCCAGACCTACGGATACCTTCGGTCCTTCCCCAAACTACTAAAATTATCCTAGATTCACAGTCCTTGATCCTCCTCCTCCAGACAGGAATCTTCTCAATATCCCTCTCCATCCCTACTCCAGTCCTAAAATATTTGCATTTAAGGAGGACTGAAGAAATGCCTCCTCACCACCTCTTACCCCTGTCAGGAGAGACATTTCTTTGTTTCTTCTTAGTAAGGCTCACCCTCACACTCTTATGAGTTTATCCTTCACCAAGGATCCCAACATATGATTTATCACACATTTATTTAGGTATGACTTGGAGTTTTGGTTTTATAAGATTACTCACTCACAAAAACGAGCAATATGGAAATTCTCCCCCCCCCCATCATAATACACATATAACCCAGCTTGAATTGCTTGTCAACTCTGGGAGGGGGGAAGGAAGAAGGGAAGGAGACAATTTGGATCATATAACTTTGGAAAACTTATGTGGAAATTTGGTATTAAAATAAAAAATAAATTAAGGAAAATAGCTCCTCCCTCTGTCACATACTTTAGATGACTTCTCTTCTCAAAGAGCCTGGGACAGAGGGGAACAGGTCAGGGACACCTAAAGTGGGCAGCGATCGAATATCCAGGGTTGAAATCCTGACTCAGACTAATTAGTGGTGTGACTCTGGGGAAGCCACTGATTTCTTTAAGACTCAATGTCGTCTTCTTCAAAATGAGGAAAATAACACCTCCCACACTGAGTTGTTGCGATGGTGAGATGATAAATGTAAAGCTCTTTGTAAATATTAAGGCACTGTGTAAATGTGATAAATAACTATCATTATCACCATCCCAGGCCAATGCAAGGAAAAGGTGGGGGCTTTATCAGACAGGCAGGAGACAGCAAATCTTTTAGTCCTGGCCTGGGCTGGTGGGGTGAGTAGTGTGACTGAGCTACCGGGAAAAGGCAGGGCCGTAATAATTTGTACAGAAACAGACATCTTTGAATGGTTTGATTCTAAAATCTGGAGCCTGTTAAGTTAATAAGACACAATTGCATGCGATGTAAAAGGATGCAGGAGACACAACTTAAGGTTAAACATTGATCAGTTGTGACACACCCCAGTGATGAGCTAAATTGGAGAAATAAAAGCCAAGGGTCCTCTTCCAAGAGAAATATTTCTCTGATCTGAGGTATAGCCAAGGGTGTGGGGGGCAGAGTGGAAAAATCTGGCCTCCCCTCCCTTCCCCTCCTCCAGTCTCTCTGCCTCCTGCTCCCTCCCTTTTGAGGCTCTTTGGTCCAGCTGAGTGAAAGCCCAACACATGGCAACCATAGAGGCCACAGAACTGGGCTCAAGACCCGGACCCTGCAGCATTGCCTGGTAGAAAATGCAGAGCAAGGGGGCAGCTGGGTAGCTCAGTGGATTGAGAGCCAGGCCTAGAGATGGGCCTCTGACACTTCCCAGCAGTGTGACCCTGGGCAAGTCACTTAACCCCCATTGCCTAACCCTTACCACTCTTCTGCCCTGGAGCCTATACACAGTAGTGATTCCAAGATGGAAGACAAAGGCTTAAAAATTTTTACATGTTTATTTTTTAAAAAAAGAAAAAGAAACCTGAACCTGCCTAGCGGGGCTGACCAAATAGATCCACTCTTGGTGCTCCTGGAGTTGGGGCCGAGCTCGCCATCTCCTACCCCTGAGGTGACTCCCTTCCTGAGCTGTGTTTACGGCTCGGTCATGAACCAGAACTGTTCCCCTCCAGGGGCTCCTGAATAACATGTGCAGTCATTAAATGGCTTTTGTTTGCTGTGCCCTGCACAGAGTGAGTCCATTGATTGATTTCTTTTTTTTAATAAGAACTCTTCCTGTTTTCCCTGTGATTCTTGGCCTTGTTTCCCATTTTGCCAGAATTTCACCTGTGGCTCTGTGTCCTGGGGGTATAGATATATGACACTCATGGATTTAATCCCAGAAGGGACCTCAGGGGCAACTGAGCCCAACCCCCTCATTTTATAGATCAGGAAACTGAGGCACGGATGGGTTAGATGACTAAAGTGTTCATGCTGTCTTAGATGTAAAGAAAGCCAAAGGTAATGCAAAGCAAAGCATCCATCGTTCAGCTCGAGGGCCTGTGTCTTCTCTTCTGTCTAGGGGAGGGAGTACTCTTGGACTTGGATCCAGAGGAGCCTGGGTAAAATCCCAGCTTTACTTATACCCTGGGACAAATCACAGCCCTTCCTGGGGCTCAGGTTCTTCCTCTATACAATTAGAGATTTGGATTATAGAGCTCTTTTTTTTTAACCCTTACCTTCTGCTCCAAGGCAGAAGAGTGGTAAGGGCTAGGCAATGGGGGTCAAGTGACTTGCCCAGGGTCACCCAGCTGGGAAGGGTCTGAGGCCAGATTTGAACCCTGTGTCTGGGCCTGGCTCTCAATCTACTGAGCTCCCCAGCTGCCCCTGGATTATAGGGCTTCTAAGAACCCTTCCAACCCAGTGGAAGTGTCCGAGTCAAGCTTTGAATTGGATTGAGTTGGGATCGAGTGACTTGAGATTGTACTGGTACAGGCAGCTCTCAGTTAGGAAGCATCCTGTCCCAGTGCAGGTCAGCACCTCCTCTGCAACCTCTAGCTGGCCTGACTTGGCCAAAGACCCACAGCCAATAGGATGAAGCAGAGGAAGAGAGGCGGGCAGGCTCCCAGTCCCATAGCATTTCCAAGAACAGTTTCAGATCCCGCTTCAGGCGTCCACAATTTCCCCATGAGGAGGTCGTTGCCAAGAGGAGGTCCTGACAGGAAAGGCCAAGTATTTGGGCAACATGGTGGATCCTGGAGTCAGAAGGGCAATTTGGGGAAGGTAAGGATGAGACCTTAACGTCCATGAGGAAACCTGTGGTGACAGAGCACTTCCATAGCTGTCTGCTCATCTCATCCTCACAACTGCGTAAGGGATAGGATACCCATTTGGCAGAGGAGAAAACTGAGGGGAGCACAGCCTCTCAGAAGGACATTTTTCATCTCTGGGGACTTGCCTCGGGTTATCAGAGTGCCTTTGCTTTATTATATGTGCTCATTTGTCCATCAGCTCCTAGGATCACATCATGCAAGTTGGAAGGGTTCTTGGAATTCTTATAATCCAGATCCCCAATTTTATAGAGGAAGAACCTGAACAGGGAGAGGCTGTGATTTGACCCAGTCATTAGCAAGTGGCCGAGCTGGGCTCCTCCGGATCCAAATACTCCCTCCCCCAGACAGAAGAGAAGACATGGGTCCTCTGGCTGAACGATGGGTGCTTTGGCTTTCTTTACACCTCAGATAGTGTGTGTACTTTAGTCATTATGAGGAACTTCAGACGTCGAATAATCTCCTTTTTGGTGATTAGTAAACTCCTGCAGTCTGCGCAGAGTGTGGGAGCCAATCATCCTTTTTAGGGCTGATAGTTTTCCATCACCCTAAAGCCTGAGCACTATTGTCCTATTTGTTTTCTTCATAAATTATTTTTCTGTATATTTTGTTTTCTTACATTACCTTCAATTCTCAATGTACCCTTCCCCCACTCCTTGACCACTGGACATTGCTTATAAGGAATAATAAAAGAGAAAAATAGTTCAGTGAAACTAACCAACTATCCACCAAATCAGACAGGGTAGGAAGCGTTCCACACCCAGTCTCCCCTTTGTGTTTATCCTTTGCACAATTGATGGGAATCTTCTTTGTTCTCAATTCTTTATGGAATAACTCTTTTTTAACCCTTACCTTCCATCTTAGAATCAATACTGTGTATTGGCTCCAAGACAGAAGAGTGGTAAGGGTTAGGCAATGGGAGTCAAGTGACTTGCCCAGGGTCACACAGCTGGGAAGTGTCTGAGGCCAGATTTGAACCCAGGACCTCCCATCTCTAGGCCTGGCTCTCTATCCACTGAACTACACAGCTGCCCCCACCTTTTTTTTAAGTATTTTGATAGTTGTATTGCAATGCAGTTACTTTCTCCTGCCTTGAAGGGGCTTACATTGTAACGGGAGAAGGCCATACATTAAGAGATTGGGGGGCCAGGATAGGAAGGTGTATGCTCTGTGCTTAGTGTGTTTTGAAAGTGACAGGGATCTGACCTGGCCACCAGGCAAGATTAGGCAAAAGCTCACCTATCAGAATAAATATAGATTAATCCAGAGTGGTTACGTAATGGTAGTTTAAGGGGAAAGCATTAGCTATAAGGGGATCAAGAAAGACTTCCTGTAGAGGAAAAACTGAAGCTACATCTTGAAGGAAAAATAGAGATTCTTTGAGGTGGAGGTGTCTCCTTCAGGCAGGAGGGACTGACAGTCAAAGGCAGGGAGATGGGAGATGAAGTCTGGTATATGAGGAACAGAGAGGGAACCAGTTTGATTTTATCATAGAGTGTAGGAGGGGGTGTAATGTCCAGTGAGTTTGAAAAAAAATGGGTTGGAACTAAGTTTTATAAGGCTTTAAAAACTAAATGGAGGCCTTTTTATCCTCCCCAGAAAAGCCATGGGGCCCTTTGGTATTTTTGAAGATGCTTCATGTCATGTGTGGGGTCTTATTGCTGTTGTTGGTTACGTTTTTTTTCTAGTTGTTTTTGACTCTTCATGACCCCATTTTGGGTTTTTCCCCCACCTTATTTTTTTTAAAGAATATTTTTCCATGGTTCCATGATTCATGTTCTTTCTTGCCTCTCTTCTCCCCCCTCTCCCATAGTTGACAAGCAATTCCATTGAGTTATACAGGTCTCTTTACGCAAAACCTATGGTTTTCTTAGCAAAGAAACTGGAGTGGTTTGCCATTTCCTTATCCATCTAGCATAGATGAGGAAAAGAGGCAAACAGAGTTAAGTGACTTGCCCAAGGTCACCCAGCTAGTGTCTGAGGCCAGATTTGAACCCATGAAGACAATTGTTTCTGATTCCAAGCCCTATCCACTGTGCTACCTGGGCATTCTGTGGAGCATCTTGGGTGACCCTAAATTCACTGTGAGTCAACAGTATAGCATATAGGTTATCCTGTTACCTTTTGGCTTTGCTACATGACTGGACTATCTGATTTTATGGTCATATGTGCCATTAAAGATCACGTGTAAGCCATTATCTGATGTGTATTGTGGCCTCTGTATAGATACTGTGGCCTTTGAGTCACCTGGGACCTTTGTTTCTTCTGATACCATGCCACTAGGAGAATATCGATGTTTAAAAGTAGGGCTACGTGATACATGTAAAACCCAGTGGAATTGCATGTTGGATTTGGGGGGTGGGAGGAGAGAAAGAACATAAATCATGTAACCATGGAAAAATATACTAAATTAATTAATTAAATAAATTTCAATTTAAAACAAACAAAAAAATAAAAGTAGGGCTACGAGGACTGAACTACAAACAAGAATTATGCCAGAAAAGCAGTGTCAAAATGCCATCAGAGGGACAATTGGGTGACTCAGTGGGGAGAGAGCCAGGCCTGGAGATGGAAGGTCCAGGGTTCAAATGTGTCCTTAGACACTTTCTGCCTAGATGACCGTGGGTAAGTCACTGAACCCCCATGGCCTAGCCTTTACTGCTCTTCTGCCTTGGAACCAATACTTAGTATCAATTCTAAGACTGAAGGTAAAAATAAAAAAAAAATAATACATTTTTTAAAAAAAAGGAATGTCATCCAAGAAATAAATGGAGGACTAGGGAAAAGCTTCAGCACCTTTGTCTAGCGGCGGAAGGGATCTCAGAGACCACCTAACCCAATCCCTCACTTTATAGATGGGGTCAAGAAAGGTTAAGTGATTTGACCAAGGCCTCAGAGCTAATATGTGTCAGAGCCAAGATCTGAGGCCTATATAAATGTCAACTATTATCTGGCTTAAGACATCGGGCGCTTCTGGGATTTGCCTATGTTTGGAACAGCTGTAGGTGAGGGAAATAATGGGGCTGTTAGGCCCAGAGATATTACCTTAGCGTAGGAATTTCTGCAGCTCAAGACCTGCTCAGGAGTTCCAACTGGGGCCCAGCCTTCGTCTTCCAGGGTGCCCCCGTTACGGGGGGTGGCGGTAGAGGCCGGAAGAGATGGAAGCTATTGTTTGATCTGATGACAAGATGGGTCTCCCTCCTGGCCCCTGTAGAGGTCAAATTACTTTTGTATTTGACTCATTTCTGGGGTCAGATCGTGGCTCAGGACCTGATTGAATGGCAGAAATTGTATAATGGGTAGATATCCCTGGGCCAAACAGGCTTACAGAGCTATTCTAATAGGTTTTCTAAAGGCCCAGCTGTCTGGATGACTTATTTAAAATGGGATCTCCAAGTGGTGTTCTTACCATTAATGCCCTAGTTCAGGGTTACACAAGGTTTATCAAGTCGTAAATAACCTTTAGAGGCCTCCTTTTAACATAACAATAGGCCGATCCTTATGAGGGATGGCCCGGAGCCCACGTCTGGGGTTTGGTACACAGGCAAGTGATGGAGAAGTGAATGGGAGCATCATTAGATCCCTGTGAGGCTGCTCCTTCTGACGGCCGCCTCCTTTCCCCAGCCCTTGCCCAGGGTGGGTCATCCCTCCTGAAAGCTCCGGCCCAGGGCCTCAACCCTGCCCCAGTAGAAGGACCTAGACTCGGAGGCCACGTTTTCTTTCCTTGTCAGAAGTCCAGTCTGCTCCAAAATACCAATCACAGCGCTTTGTGTAAACTAAAGTGGGCACCAGGCCTTTGTGGGTACTGTAGGCTACGTCTCCTCCCCCTGACCCGCCGTGGCCAGAAGCTGGCAGGGATGGAGCCTTCAAATGGGAAGAATCTTTAACAGAAAAGAATGGTCAGTTAGCATAGTGCCTAGGCCCTGGACCTGGGGGAGTCAGGAAGACCCCAGGCGGAATCCTGCCTCAGCCACTTTAGCTGTGTGACTTTGGGCAAGTCACTTAACTCCAGCCTCCTTTGCATTCGAACATGATTTCTTGTGTGTATGTGTGTTGGAGGTATATTTGATTTTTTTAATTGATAAAGTGTGAACTCACTGTGCCCATACCCCTCAGTTAAGGTTCATTGATTAATTTAAGTTTAGAAACTTGGGTTTCACCCTTGAAGGAAGGAAGGAGGCTTCAGTCCTCAAATATCTTTATTGGAAGGCTATGCATTGTCTTCATTTACTTTAGTGAAAACATTGCCTGCATTTTCTAGTACCAAAAAAAAAAACAACTAACTAAAAATTGTTTCAGGAATGTAGAGAAATATCCAACTTAAACAGCGAAAAAGTGCACCATAGTTACTGAGAGCCAGACCTGGAGATGGGAGGTTCTGGGTTCAAAGCTGGACTCAGACACTTCCCAGCTGGGTGACCCTGGGCAAGTCACTTAACCCCCATTGCCTAGCCCTTACTGCTCTTCTGCCTTGGAGCCAATACACAGTATTGATTCTAAGACGGAAGGTAAGTTATTGGGAAAAAAAAGTTCAGAAATCAGGAAATGGGTACAGAGACCATGAGGCTCATACCTATAGGAGGTAGGAGAAGAGTAGAATTGGAAGAGAAAGTTCCAGTCCCCCACCTCCCCATTCTTGCCAGTTGCCTTTCCAAGCCAGTCTCCTTCCTGATGACTTTCTGCCAGCCCTCGCCTACTTACAACGGCACCACACTAGGTTTGCTCTGACTCTTCCATGGTTTCTCTTTTTCAAAATGACTCCCTGTCCCTCTTTCTGAGCCCAAAGCAAAACTCTTCCTCCTATTGTATAGCATCGCTATGTTCGACTAGAAGTAGTTCACACAAGAGAATGAATGTCTGAAGGTCCCATAGCATTTTTTGGAAAGAGAGGAAACTTGGATTTTTAAGAGAAGACATTTAATAATCCAATAAGACCTCCAATAAATCGGGCTTGTAGGGAAAGACCCATAAGGGGACTAAGGTTGAGTTTGATGGAAACCACCAATTTTAATAGATCCATTGTAAGTGAATATTTGTAATGAAGAATTTGACTGTGTTGGGAAATTTAGCTAGGCAAGTAAATGGTAGGAACAGCAAAGGGAACAAAATGAGTGATATCTCACAACTTTTTTTTTAGAACTTCAGGTCGTGGAAATTGAAAAGACTATTTGAGTGAATATTATGCATTTATTGACTTGGGCAAAGGTAAACATCAGAGTTTAGAGACCTGAACCAAATATTGACTAAGATGCAGTCAAAGTCAATATTTATCTACTGAGCCTATAAATTAGTATATTGTGATTAGTGTTTGTTAAATGGCAGCAATCTATTTAGGGCCCTCAGCTCCAGTGTCTGCCCAAGGGGAGCACATTGCCTCTGGGGGATGTCACTTTTCTGTGTGTGCCTCAGTTTCCCCATCTGTACAATGAGAGGATTGGGCTAGATAATAATCTCTGAGGTCCTTACCAGCTCTAGATCCCATAATGAAAAGGTAAGAACTATGGAACTGGAGAGCCAGCCAGGGACCCTTTAGAGAAAAAGAGCTAGGCTTTGAAGCCTTAGGAACCCAACCAGTTGCAGCTCAATTACTTTGATGCTGTGTGGGATCTTATACAAAGTATTTAACTTCAGTGTCCTGAGCTGTAAAATGGAGATAATAATTCTCGCACAGCCTGCCAGACAAGTCTACTATGAGAAAAGTAGTGTGATTCTATAATAAAGAAAACTGAATTTATAGTCAGAAAACTGGATTCAAATTCTAGCTCTTTCCATTCTGTGATCTGAGCAAATCTCTTCACTGTTTCAAGACTCAGTTTCCCCATCTGTAAATTGAGGGCAGTGGAAAACATGGCTTCAGAGGTTCCTTCAAGCACAGGATTTATGGTCTTATGATCTCATGACCATATAATAACTCCATGAAGTATATCATGCAAGTAAAGTTGTCTCCTTTTTACAAATGGAAAAACTGTCGCCCAGAGAGGATTGATTATTATTTTTCTTTTGCCCAACATTATCCCCAGGCAAATAATTGATGGACCTAGAAATGTGAACTCAGATTTTTCTGATCCCAAATTTTGGACCCTTAGGCACTGCCTGTTATGATTCTGTGGGCCCAATCCAGGAAAGGAAGAACAAAGCACCAGAAAGGGTCAAATCCTGAGTCGATCTAGTGTAGACAATAAGGCTTGGATTCAAAGTCAAAGAAAGTTATATGAACTGATGCAAAGTGAAGTGAGCAGAACCAGAAGAACATTGTACACAGTAACAGCAATATTGCGTGGTGGTCAGCAATACAGTGATCAAAAGCCAGGCCCCAAAACTCATCATGAAATACTATCTGCTGCCAGGGAAAGAATGGATGGAGTTCAAATGTAGACCAAAAAATACTATATTTCACTTTCTTCTTTTTTTTCTTGTTTGGGACCTCTTCCACAAAGTTACTATGTAAAAATGTTTTATATGATTGCACATGTAAAATTGATACTATTTCTGGGAGGAGAGAGGGAAAGAGGAAGAGAAGTTAGAACTTAAAATTAAAAGAAAAACCTAATGTTAAAAGTTGTTTTTATATGTAATTGAGGAAAAGTAAATTTTTTTAAGAGTTTAGACTGGTGTGGTCAAGGTAGGCTTCATGGATAGGGGCTTAGGGCCACGCTACAGAGGAATTGATAAAAGTTCGAGTTGTATGAGTCGAATTATAGCCCCAAAATTTGTTTAAAATGTAAATAACAGTGGTTTGAAAGTTAGAAGACTGGTCTTCTTGGTACCCTCGAGCTGGCAGATAATTAAGGCCCATGAGTTCATGCCATATGAAGATTATTGGAAGGACTGGGGATGTTTTGCTTGGAGAAAACATAAAGAGAGATGAACACTTTCTCAAAGGTTTTGAAAGTCTATTCCATGGAAGAGGATCTAGACTTGTACTGCTTGATCCCAAATGGAGGAACTGGGGACAATGAATGGAAGTAGCAAGGAAGCAAATCAAGGCTTGAGTTTAAGACAAACTTCATAATGGTTGGAGCCAACCCAAAGTGGAATGGGCTGCTTTGGGAGGTAGTGAGTTCCCTGTCACTGGAGGTCTCTAGGTGAAGGCTAGATGATGACCTATCAGCTGTGTTATGGTGGGTATTCTTATTCAGGTATGGGTTGGAATGCTGAGATTTGGTGAGATTCTAGCATTCCTGGGGTGAGATGATGTTAGCTATTGTAATATATCCAATGCCTTTAGTTTTTCATTCAGAGACTGTGTTGGGGAAAAGGCCCAAAGAATGATAAAATCCCAATATAATAAAGAAAAAAACTGATCAAATGACACACTTAAACCCAGTGGAATTGCTCCTTGGCTACGGGAGAGAAGGGAAAGAACAGGAATCTTGTAACCATGGAAATATATTCTAAATTAATTAATTAAATGAAAATTTCAAATAAAAAAAAACCTGATCAAGAGCTTTGAAGCCAAAATAATTAATGGCTGCTTCTACTGTATCTTGTTTGCCCCCAAAATGTTAGTCTTCATGATTACAGCTATGTGAGCAGGGGTCTGATAGCTTAGAGGATGGAGGAGGGACTAGAGGCTTTGAAAAAGAGCCCCCTATTGAAAATCCTTCTCAGATATCCTCTTAATACATCAAAAAGATATTTTTTAAAAAGAGCAGTTAACCCAGGAACAAAAGAGAAGATACAAGCTCAATTTATCACTTTGCCAGGCTCAGCAGACACTGTTTTGGTATACGAGCATCCCTTAATGAAGACAACTGCCATCAATTAAAGGAACAAACAGTTTAGGCTGATAGCAGAGGTGTTGGCCCAGACACCACCTGCTAATTTGCTGAGTGCTAAAGCGTTCAGAGCTGTGAGGAGGCTGCCTTCTTCCCCAATCATCGTGCTTTGGGGAGAGCCATGGGGAGCCTCCGAGGCGCCCCCGCCATCAGACACGAGCTTCGTCTGTGTACTTGGGAGCCAGTTTTCATCCACAACAACTTTTCTCTCACAATCTGACGAGTCCATGCAGAACCTCAGGGTCCTTCATCCAACTCACATTCAAATACTGATTTAGAGAGAGCCACTCATCAGAAATTTTTGCTTTCGGGGTCAACTGGGTGGCTCAGTGGACTGAGAGTCAGGCCTGGAGATGGGAGGTCCTGGGTTCAGATCTGGCCTCAGGCACTTCCTAGCTGTGTGACCCTGGGCAAGTCACTTGACCCCCATGGCCTAGCCCTTACCACTCATCTGCCTTACAATCAATGCCCAGTATTGATTCTAAGATGGAAGGTAAGGGTTTAAAAAAAAAGGAAATTTTTGCTTTCCCAGGAGCAGAGACTAGACATGCCTTCTTAGGTCAGTTCTAGTTGTGCCAATCTATAAGAGAGACAGACTCATAGAGAAGACTAGAAAGATGTCATTCCAGGATTATGGTTGTTTTTTTTTAAACCCTTACCTTCCGTCTTGGAGTCAATACTGTGTATTGGTTCCAAAGCAGAAGAGTGGTAAGGGCTAGGCAATGGGGGTCAAGTGACTTGCCCAGGGTCACACAGTTAGGAAGTGGCTGAGGCCAGATTTGAACCCAGGACCTCCCATCTCTAGGCCTGGCTCTCAATCCACTGAGCCACCCAGCTGCCCCCAGGCCGCTATGTGAGCAGGGGTCTGATAGCTTAGAGGATGGAGGAGGGACTAGAGGTTTTGAAAAAGAGCCCCATATTGAAAATCCTTCCCAGATATCCTCTTAATACATCAAAAAGATATATTTTTTAAAAGAGCAGTTAACCCCAGGAACAAAAGAGAAGATAGAACAGTTGGGAATCATGGCTCTGGGGCAGTGACTAGAGTGCTAGACCTGGAATCAGGAAGACTCAAGTTCACATCCAGCTACAGATACTTGCTGTGTGACCCTGAGCAAGTCCTTTACCCCCTGTTTGCCTAAGTTTTCTCCTCTGTAAAAGGGACACTAATAGCCCCTTCCCTGAGGAAAGCAGAATGGCAATAGCTCCAAAGAAACCCAAGACACACAAATTTAGGGACATCTTCCGAAACATCCGTACAGATTATTGTCGTGAGGATCAAATGAGATCCTATTTGTACATCGTTCTGCAGTTCCGGCACCTAGTAAGTGCTTTATAAGCGCTCTCTAGTTTTATGTGACTTCTACAATATGGTATCTGTGGTCAGATCAGCTCGTCGGTGCCAGCAATGTCTAGTCGTCAGGCTTTGTTTCCAAGGGACAGATCGACTTCAAAGACGACGTGCTAGCGGTGCTGGCTGAGCCATGACCTGCGTGGCCCCAGAGCCTCCCGCTCTCTCCCATCATGCTTTGGAGTTTTGCCCACTGTTCTGATTTTGGTGGTGAGTGGGGCCTCCAGCCAGCTCAGAGGCTTGTTTACTCTCTGCTTGGCTTCCATGTTTTGGCTCGTGGGAATAGGACAGGTGAACCAAAAACAAAACAAAAATGAAGAGAACCCTAAAGGGTCGGAACTAAAATGATAAACCATGTGGCGACTAAGGAGGAAGCTGGACTGATGGACCCCGTATCGCCAGAGCTAATTAATGATGGAGAACCTGGATCTCTGAGTATCTTACACCGGTGTATTAGTTATCTGGCTTCTTGGTCTGATGAAACTTTACAAATGAATCACCTTTTTTTTTTTAAACCCTTCCCTTCCGTCTTGGAGTCAATACTCTGTATTTACCGCATTCATTCTGTCTCTTTCCACCATTCATTTTGGACAATGCAAATGCTCTCGAAGTATTGAGAAGTCAGGGAAGAGGTGATGACAAGCTTGAGAATGGGGAGAGGAGAGCCAGCAGAAATGTAAGGGTATTCAGAACGATAGGGCGATGGCTGTCGTCTTGGGGGGAATTAGTTCCCTTCCCAGTCGACATAATTTCAGAAAGTAAAAGGCTGATAATAGAAGTAAGAGATATTAATATGATAAAGTGCCCCCCACCAAATGTCAAAATGTCCAAAATGTCAAAAAAATTTCCTGACTGGGGGGCAGCTGGGTGGCTCAGTGGATTGAGAGTCAGGTCCTGGGTTCAAATGTGGCTTCAGACACTTCCTAGCTGTGTGACCCTGGGCAAGTCACTTAACCCCCATTGCCTAGCCCTTAACACTCTTCTGGAACCAATACCCAGTATTGATTCTAAGACAGAAGGTGAGGGTTTTTTAAAAAAATAAAAATTAAATAAATAAATAAAAAGCCAGGCTTGCCAGTCCTGGGATAGCTGAGTCAAGAAACTTTGTGGAGCTTGACTCTGAGTCATGGAAGTGGGAAGAAAATATCCCTGACTCCTCCCCTGTCCTCCAGTATCATTGATAATGTCTCGCTATAAGACACATTATATCCAGCAGGGAACAGAGATGCAGGGCAGGAAGCAACTTCCAGAACAGTCTCTGGCAGCAGAGAAGAGAGACAAACAAGAAATAGCCCCTGGCAGTTGAGACCTGAGCTCCAAAAGGAGCAGAAAACCCCAGAGGAGCAAGCCGCCATTCAGAGATTCTGCACCCAACATGCCTTCAAGGCAGAAAGGACATCTCCTTGCACAGAAGGTTCATAAACCCCAATATTTTGAGACAAATCAGTGAGAGCTCTGAAATACCAATGGTGTGAGTTGCCTTGGCTACATCTGTTCCCTACAGTTTACTTTTAAATTTGTGCCCATCCTTTCCATAGTTGTGATTATTTGTGAGAGAGTGCAACCCAGATTTGGGGGTGGAAATGTTTTCTAGCTACTCTTCGTAATAAGCTATCTTAGTAAATGTTTTTTTGATTTGACATAATTGTGGTTATTGACTGACTATTAAAGGTGAGGATTTGATCATTCAGAGCACATTCAAACCTGGGGGAAGTCATTCCCTTCCTCCCTACCCACCTCGCCTGCAAGTCTCTGAGTGCCGAGTTGGGGAGATAGCCTAGAGGAAACATGAAAGCACCATATTGGGAGTCTGTTAAGGGAACTGGGCATGTGTAACCTGGAAAATAAAAAGACTGAGGAGGGACATGATAGCTATTTTTGAATACCCGAAAAGCTATTATGTAAAAAAAAAAAAATTTAACTTGTTTTGCTTAGTTCTAGTAGGTAGGGCTGGAATTGGTGGGGATATTACAAGTGCTTAATTAGCACAGTGCCTGATGCATAGTAGGCACTTAATAAATGCTAGTTAACTGACTGACTGACCGACGAGTAGTCAGCTTTCATATCATTTCAAAGGAGAACTTCCTAGCAACTAGGTGTCTAAAAATGGAAGGGGCTACCTAGTGAGACAGTGAATTTCCCATCACCAGGGATATTGAAACAGACATCTGTCAGGAAGACTGTAAATGAGTTTCTTACATTGGGTAGGAGGTTGGACTGGATGACCTTAAAGTTGGTCTGTTCATCTCAACAGCTCTGTAATCTCAGCAACATGGGTTCATCCTTCCGTGATGCAGGTAGAAGCACAGCACATCCTTGTCTGCCCTTCCTATGGCCTCCCATAGCTTCAGCAGAGGACGTCCCACTCAATATGCCAACAGCCTTCTGAGTTCTCTTGATGTCTCAAGATTAGAGGTAGCTTGGTAGGCAGAACACAGGACCCAGAATCAGGAAGACTTGAGTTCAAATCTAGTCTCAGATATTTTCTGGCTCTGTGACCTTGGTCAAATCATATAATTTCTTTCTGACTCAGTTTCCTCATTTATAAAATAGCAATAATAATAGCACCTAACTTCCTAGGGTTGTTGAGAGCATAAAATGAGATAATGTTTGTAAATTGCTTTGCAAACCTTAATGTGCCATATAAATGCTAGCTATTATTATTATTATTAAATCAGATTCTATAAGTGTATAACAAATTCTCCAGGGCCCATATTTTCCAAGAGACTTCAGAGTACAGTCTTTATGTAAGTTCTTTTGCATAGAATTATGTTTCTAATAGCTTTGAATATGTTAGAGAAACTGCCAGAGGTTAAAGAAATATTCATGATGTGAGGAAATTGAAAACCAAAAATATCTTGATGAATAACCAAATAACTAGGACTAGAATAAGCCCTCAGACAGAAGAGCTTTTGACTGTTCCTCTCTGAGGTCTGAAACTTCAGGGTGGTGCTTAACACATGCTTGTTCCCACTTCCCTTCCTCCTCCCTTTCCTATAACCCAAAGATCATAGATTTGATGCTGGAAGTGACCTCAGAGGTCAGCTAGACCCAGACCTTCATTTTACAGATAAAGAAATGGAGAATAGCCCATCCTTTCTTTTAATGATACGTTTCTTAGGTGCTTTAAAGTCTGCCATCACTAGTCTTTAAAGAAAAAAGGAAAGGGAAGGGAAGGATTTGGGAAGAGAGAAGACATAAAGGTAAATGTCCTAACTAGGAGAGATTGGGCTCTGTTTGGCAAGGACTGGGACTTCATTTATTTTTAGTCTGTTCAGGAAAGTATGTGTCTAGGAAGCCTCCAAATCCTACTGAAAGAAGTTGACTTTCCCATGGTTTGGTGAAATCCAAAGATCAAATAATAGACTCACGGATTGCTTGTTTAGAACTATCTTGGGTGGGGACTAATGATCATACTGTAATTCATTTTAGTAGCTTCATTTAGATGGTTCTGAAATCAAGCCAATAGATTCAGTATTAAACCCCCAATTTTTCAAAACTATAAATGCCATTTTTATTTCAGATCCATACATTTAGGACAAATGGAATTTTTAACCTGCTAAATACAATCACTGACATTTACACAATAGTGCTTAAAGTTTACAAAGTACTATACACTGGGGCAGCTGGGTGGCTCAGTGGATTGAGAGCCAGGCCTAGAGACGGAAGGTCCTGGGTTCAAATGTGTCCTCAGACACTTCCCAGCAGTGTGACCCTGGGCAAGTCACTTGACCCCCATTGCCTAGCCCTTACCACTCTTCTGCCTTGGAACCAATACACAGTATTGACTCCAAGACAGAAGGCAAGGGTTTAAAAAAAATAAAAAGAAAGCAAAGTACTATACACCCATTTATAACATTTGAGTCTCATGGGGGTAGATAGGTGGCCAGGCTTGGAGAAAGGAAGACTCATCTTCATGAGTTCAAATATGGCATCACACTTAGCTGTGTGACTGGGTAAATCACTTAACCCTGTTTTTATTTATATATATATACACACACACACACATAATTTGAGCCTCAAAAAAAATCCTATGATATTGTTGGCCCCATTTTATAGATGAGGAAACTGAGGCTGAATGAGGTTATATGACTTGGCCATGGTCATATAGTTAGTGTCAGGATTCACTCAGGGCTCCCTGGTTCTAAGTCATCTCTCTTTCCACCATGTGATATTTCCCAAGAAAAGAAATTGAGACGGCTCAAGATGCCTTGATAGAATGTAATCTTAATTGACTAGAATTCCCAGAAAAGGAGTTATGCTTTTCTATTAGATTTTCTGGTCAAGTGAGGTTCACTGGGCCTTGGGATCCATTTCAGAGCTAACCATCGATGGCAGGTGTGTGTTTTTGTAGCTTCAGACCCATATCATCCAGGGAGGAGAGCAGACGGTGGGTTCTAAGGCAGCTTGATAAGAAGGAAGGAGAAAAGGCCCCATCTGGCACCAATTCCTCCGGTTCACACCTGTTTAACTCGACAGCTTTCCTTGTGGAGACCTGAGAATGCTATCCGCTTAGTTTATCTGAATTTGTGAATTTGTAAACTTGATAAATTTAGTTTACCAAGAATTGGACAGAGTCCCTCGTGGTATCATTTTGGACAAGATGAAGAGATGTGGGTTTGATAATAATAGAGTTAGGTGGGCTGAATAAGCCAAACTGAAAGAGGAGTCATTAATAGACTGAGGACTGCCTGGAAGGGAGGTCTCCAGTAGAGGCCCCAGGGCTCCATCAGTACCTCTGGCGATTTCAACACTTTTGACATTGACTTGATGACCAATTCAGCTAATTCACAGATGGCTGAAAGCTGGGAGGGGGAGCTGATAGGTTGAACAACCGAGTCAGAGTCCAAAAAGATCCGTAGAGGCCAAGAAGGACAGACTGACCCTCACAGAATGAAATTAAACAGCGATTAATGTAATAGGATGATGTTAGCTCAAGAAATCAACTGAGAAAGCGAAGAAGGAGGAAGGAAACAAGGCCCAAAGTGGTCGAATTTCAGTCTGGGGACACAGAACAAAAGCATCTTATTCGTGGTGTGCTAATTATTTTATTCTGCCTTGTTAAAGGCTGCAGAGGGGAGGATCAGGAAAAATTGTCCCTTTGCTCTCTCTATGTTTATCTTAATGGTTATTAGATTTATAATAAAGATGCTTTTTAAATGAAGTATAGGAGCTTTTAAGATGGTGAGCACAGGAGACACACGGCCAGAAATAGTGGTTGAGTGGGAAAAACCCTAGGGGGTTTTAGTGCCTGCAAGTTCAGTATGAGTCAGCAGTATAATGAGCTAATAGGAATATTAAGCTGCCTTAACAAAAGCCCAGTGTCTAGAGTCAGAGAGGGGAGATAATGATGGGCCCTCTGCCCCATGAGGCATCTGGACTGTGCATTCTGGCCACTTCTGGGTATTCCATTTTAGAAGGAACATGGGGCAAGCTGCGATGAGACGAAGGCTCCCCCCAACCCCTCCACACACACACAAAAAAAAGTCCTGGAAGGATTGCTTAAAGGAACTGAGACTCTTTAGTTTGGAGAAGAGAAGGCTTGAGGTAGGGGCAAGAACAATGTCCTTGAATAGCTGGAAGGCTGTCATGCAGAAAGAAGGAAGGTTGGCCTTGTTCTGCGTCACCCCAGGGGGCAGAACTCAGGTCTGTGTATGCATATGTCTTATAAAGGGCAAAAATGCCATGTTTTTTATTACTTTAATTAAAACATGAATGAAGAGCTGGAGATCCTATTAAATCGTCTTTTCCTTACTCTGGTGTGAAGACACTAACTGATATGATTACCATGAAGATTGCAAACTATCAAAGTGAAAAAAAAAAGAGCCTTTTGCAAGTATTTCAAATTAAACCTTCAAATTTCACACTTTAAGAATAATTATAGTTGTATTACTGGAAAGTGATTCATGAATTCTGAATAAATATAGACCCTTAAAGGGAAATGTTCCAGGACCTTAGTTTTCGTTCCAATCTGATGAAATTTGGTATCATTTTGCAGCTGTAGAATAAAATGGGAGGGGGGGAACCCCTATGTACATAGAGTGTATTGAGTATATGTCAGATAGAACTAATGAGATTTTTTTCCATCAGCCTTGAGCACGCACACAGACAAATGGAACAGCCGTTTCCATTTTCTGTAATAGAAAACTGCTCAGGAGAAGGCAGAATGATCTTACCGCACCCAAGTCTTCGTGGTAGCCTGCTTGTTAAATAATATATTTTAAGTTCCAATATCTAGGCTGCTAAATGTTTGAAGCAACATTAATGGGCCCATCAGAGAGAAAAGCTATCTGGGAAAATTTAAAGGAGGCCTTCATTTGGAATGTATTAGTATTCCCCTTGGCCTTTAATAAAGATAATACTTTTCACACAATGCACTGAATGTTTACAGCAGACAATTTCGTTTCCTTCCAACAATTATGAGAGAAATTGAATCTCAGGAAATGTTCATTTTCTCTAAAATTAGAAGTAACAATAAAGATATCCCTGAAAGGTTATGGGCAGCAAGGAGAATGGCCATTTGTCTTTCAGCGACAATTCAGGACATATATTTTAGGAACTTTGGGTGGCTTGTAAACATAGCTTCTTCCTTCAGGTTTTACCTGGAAAGGTGTTTCTCCATTTCTGTCCCCCCCTCCAGTGCCTCTTCTATGCCCCTCAAATACCATGTAGGAGATTTTGGGTAAGGGGTGTGAGATTCCATAGGATTATTTTAAGTCTCTTGACCAGTGAAAAAGTCCAAGGCCTAAGAAGTACCCTTCCCAGGGCAAGGGTTAGCATCTCTGTCCTCTTTGTTAAGATCATGGGACCAGAGACCTAGTCAATAGATTCTGAATCTTTTTTGCTAAATCTGATGAAGCCTATGGACCCCTTTTTGGAATAATTTTTAAAATTTATAATTAAAAGAAATGCCAAATATCAGTAAATAGATTAGTGAAACTAAAAATGTAATTTTTTCCACCCATTTTGTAGACCTTCTGAAAGGCACCCCAAGTAAAGAATACCCATTCTAGAGCTGGAAGAGACCTTAGAGGCCATCTAGACCAACCTCCTCATGAGGAAGCTGAGGCCCCAGAGAAATTAAGTGACTTGCCCAAGATCATCCAGGTCATAAGTAGCCATGCTGGGATTTGAACCCAGGGCCACTGACTCCTGATTGAGTGTCCACCCCAGTGTATTGCTAACAGACTTGTGCTGCATGCATGGTTCTTTCTCTGCTTCTATCCAATCTCAAGTGACTGAGAATCAGAGAGAGATTATGAGGATTCAAGCAGAAAGAATGCTGGATTTGGGGAGTCAAGAGACCTGGATTCTAGTTCCAGCTTGGTTCCTAACTCCCAGTACAGTCATGCCCTTTCTGGGTCTCTTCCTTCCTCATCTGGAAAGTGACATGATTGGAAGAGATGACGTCTTTCCATTTTACCTTTCCGTGATCGAAAGTCCCTTCCAGCTCACACATTCTCTGTTTGAGGCCCCTTTTAGCTTGGCTGCTCTGCATTCGAAGATATCTGCCAGCCCTCACAGCGCCTGGAGGCCTCTCCCAGCTCATGTATCCTATGTTTATAGGATCATAGATCCGTGCTCCAGGGTCTCTACAGGCTTTTTCAGCTTTCAGAGTCCAGGTTTTCAAAGTACATTCCAGTTCTGACATTATGTATTCAAATCTCAGCCTGGGAGTATTCTAAGGACTCTCCCAACCCTGCTAGTCTATGTTCTGGGGTTCTGTGATCACCAAAGGGGGCTCCCTTGTTTTTGTTCTTCAGTCATATCCAGTTCCTCATGACCCCATGGGGTCTTCTTTGCAAAAATACTGGAGTGATTTTGCATTTCCTTCTCTAGTGGATGAAGTAAAGCAAACACAGACAATGACTTGCCCAGTGTCACCCATCAAGTAACTGTGCAAGGCTGGATTTGAACTCAGGTCTTCCAGACTCCAGGCTGAGTGCTCCATCCACTGAGCCACCTAGCTAAATAGAATTATGTGACTGACTCAAGGACATGCAGCTAATACATTTCTGAAGCTGGATTTGAACTCAGATCTTCCTGATTCCAGGCTCATTGCTCTATCCTCTGAGCCATCTAACTGCCCTAAAGTTGGCTTTGCCAGCTTCTAAAACAACCTCCAGGAGCTATCCCCCCCCCAAAAAAAGGAATTTCAAAGAAGTGAGATGCTTTGGGTCCAGCCTAGAAATAGTCAGGACTGTTCTTTGATGTCCTGTTCTAAATTGCTGACTTTGTGCCAGCCCATTAGTCATAAGAGACCTTTTCCCTCATCTCTTAAAGATAATAACTTGATTATAGGAATTACCTCTAGTGCAGAGCTAGTAAGCATTTTGTGCCAAGGTGGATGTCTTCCAAGGCCATAATGCCCAATTGATGGGCACGCTTATCAATACAGTACTCTCTTCTATATCCAGACCAATCAACAAGCATTCATTAAATATTTATTATGTTTGAGGCACGGGGCTAAGCCCTGGGGCTACAAATAACAAAAGACAAAATTAAATCAGTCTCTGCCCCTGGGAGGAAGCCATCTTCCAATGGGAAACAACATAGACATATATTATGAGAGAGAGACAGAGACAGAGACAGAGAGAGGAAAGGAGAGGGGGAGAGAGAGAGACAGACACAGAGACAGAGAGAGGAAAGGAGAGGGGGAGAGAGAGAGACAGAGACAGAGAGAGGAAAGGAGAGGGGGAGAGAGAGAGACAGAGACAGAGAGAGGAAAGGAGGGGGGGAGAGAGAGAGAGAGGGAGAGGGAGAGGGAGACGGAGAGGGAGAGAGAGAAACAGAGAGACAGACAGAGACAGAGAGACAGACAGACAGAGAGAGACACGGAGACAGAGACAGAGAGGGAAAGAGAAACAGAGAGACAGAGACAGAGAGAGAGAGAGAGGAGTACAAGTGGTTTATGGAGGGGGAGGTCCTGGCAGCTGGGGGAAGAGAGGTCAGAACAGCTTCCTGACCACGGTGGTGTTTGTAGGGTTGGTTAGGAGGGCTGGAGACAGGAGGTCCTGGGTTCAAATCTGGCCCAAGAAACTTCCTAGATGTGTGACCCTGGGCAAGTTTCTCAACCTCAGTTTTTCTTACTATCCTTCTTGTCTTAGAACTGACACTTAGGTGCTTACTATTGATTCTAAGACAAAAAGTTATTTTTTTAGAAAGGAGGAGGAAGAGGTGTTTTGAGTTGAGATGTGGAAGAAAATAGGGACCGTTGGATGTGGAAGTTGAAGGGGAAGCACCTTCCAGAGATGGAAGGCCACCCATGGGAGGGGGAGAGGGCACAATACATTTGCAAAACAATGAGTTCAGCCAAAATGACTGAAATGAAGAATGCCAAGAAGGAGAATAAAGTGTCAGAAACCTGGATAAGTAGGAAGGGCTAGGATTTGAATAGCTTTAAGTCCAATGGTCCTTGAGGCAATAGGGAGCCAGTGCAGTCTGATAGGAATGGCAGCAGGGGAGCAGTGACATTCTCTGAGTTGTGCTTTATGAAATGTGTGCCATGCACTGGGGATAGAAAGACAGAAGTCAAACAGACCCTATCCTTAAAGAGCTTCTATTCTCATGGAGAAACCAACACGTGCACATACAAGAATAAATAGAATATATACATAACCATAAAGTACATGGTAGTTAAGGGGGGTGGTTTACTGAAGGTTAGGGTCCCTAGACAAGGCTTCTTGTAGAAGTCAGCCCTCGATCTGAGTCTTGAAGGAAGCCAAGATTCCAAGAGGTACCAGTGAGGGGGAAGAGTGAATTCTAAGCTTGAAGGACAATCAACTCAGAGGCATCATCTCTGCCTTCCAAAAAAACCAAGAGTCCAATGAGAGCTTTCTTCCCATTTATATTTAACTATGGGCAGCTAGATGGCACAGAGAATAGTGTGCTGGACCTGAAGGTAGAAAGACTATCTTGAGTTCACATCTGTCCTCTGATACTTACTAGCTGTAGGATCCTGGGTAAGTCACTTCACCCTATTGGCCTCAGTTTCTTCATCTGACAAATGAGCTGGAGAAGAAAATAGCAAAGCGCTCCAGGATCTCTGCCCAGAAAACCCCCAGATGGGGTCACAAAGAGTCAAGCACAACTGAAAAATGACTGAACATGTATAGCTGTATAATACCATCATCTGATAGGGTATCCTAGGGTTTGTAATAGTATGCGAAGAGAAACACAGGGATATTTAGATGCATGTCTTAGGCTTTAGGAGAGCAGATCTCCAAATTTAAAAAAAAAGTGACCTCTTGGCTAGAAATGTTAAGAACAAATCTGGTTTAAGCTGAGAGGCTCCAATGCATGAAATGATGAATTTTTCATTATAAATTGCCCCCATGGGAAGAAAAGGAAGCATCAGGGAAAGGAAGGATATACCTGTCTACCCCAGAGCTCTGCTCATCAGAGAGTATGTCACCAAAGATCAGTACAAAAGAGCAGCCTTGTCCTGTAAGATGAGGCTGAAAGAAGCTATAGTCTAGAATGAGCTGCCATTTGTAATAAATTCTAGGGAAAGGTAGCCCTATTCAAGGTGGCACAGTAGATAGAGTGTTTAATTTGAGACTAAGACATGAATTCAAATTCCCTCTCTGAGCTTAGTAACCCTGGGCAAGTCACTGGCACAGTGATTTTTCAGCCTCTGTTTCTTAATCTGTAAAATGGGAATAATAATAAGACCTCTCTTGTTAGGTTGAGTGTATCAAAGGAGATTTTATATTTATGTATATCTATATTTTTGCATACTTCAAAGAGGATATGTAAATGTTAGTATTTTTTAAATTAGCTATTGGTCTGAGCCAGAAGAAAAACAAGGGATGAGCTCTCTTGCTTAGGGCAGTTGGTATTAATGGGTTGAGAGAGAGAAGCTTTATTCAATTCCTGATTTTTGGTGGATTTTTCCCCCTGTCTTCTCCAATAAGGTGAATGATGCTTAGACTGGAAAAGATAGAACAAATCGAGTTAAGAAGAAATGAGAGCCCAAGAATGGTACAGAGATGATAAAACTTGTCCCTTTAAAATGAGTCCAAGTCTCCAGGACCAGGCAGATTATATCTATGGAGAGTGAAAGAATCATAAAACTACAATCAGTAAAGCTTTGAGAAATACAGAATAAGAGGGGACAGAAAACCAGAAATGGACAAAAGCTGACCCAATTTTCCAATGGAGAAAAAAAGATATTGATGTCTTTCCCTAGAAAAAAATTTAGAATAGGTGGATTGATAAACATTTATTAAGCATTTACTATGTGCCAAGCACTGTGCTAAGGGCTAGGAATTAAGGCATAAACAGTGGGAGCTCCCATTCTAATGGAAGATACAACTTGCAAACAAATATATACAAACAAGATAAATGTAGGATAAACTGGAAGTCATCTCAAAGGGAAGATACTAGCAATTGAGGAAGAAGGGAGATGACAAAAGGCTGAATGAATGTAGTCATGAAGAGTGGGCAACCCACTCAGCACTAGACCGAAATATTACACCTAAGGGTGGGATAGAAATAGTTTAGGTGCATATCACCAAGTAGGAAAAGAATATACCCTCTTCCTCTCTCCTCCTGGCTGGTTGAACTGTCAGTTAATATCACACCAGTCAGATACAGTTTTAATTGATTATGCCAAACTAATGCTGATTGATAGCTCAATTAGCCAATGAATGAAGAGGTAGTGGCCAAAAGGCCTTCCTCCCTCCCTCCCTCCCTTCCTCCCTTCCTTCCTCCCTCCCTTCCTCCTTCCCTTCCTTCCTCCCTTCCTCCCTTCCTCCCTTCCTCTCTCCCTCCCTTCCTCCCTCCCTTCCTCCTTCCCTTCCTCCTTCCCTTCCTTCTTCCCTCCCTCTCTCCCTCCCTCCCTCCCTCCCTCCCTCTTTATAGATTCAATAAGAGCAGTTCATGGCAGATTGATCTTTTTTGTTCCAGTTACTAGAATAAAGATTTAGGTAAATTCTTTAAACCTAAATTTTAAACATAAAAGAGAAATAAGAACTTTTCTAAATATTAGAGCCCTCCCAAAATGGCATTCATGATCATTCATAGGAGTGAATTCCTTCTCACTGGTTGTGTTCAATCTGAACTGGTCAGGGATCATTTGAGAGAACCAGATGATATCTACGGTCTTATTGAACTCTTAAGATTTTAAAATTCGATGTATAGACTATGTTTACATTCAGATTTCCCATCTTTCTTCTTACCCATGTTTTGCAAAGGAAAACACAATTTGTTTTCCACATTTGCATCTTTTCCCCTTTCCTTCCCACAATGCTTTATTTGTTAAGAATAACAGAAGATGCTCTCAAGTTGTAGTCAGAGCAAAAAGTTCTATTTGCTAAAAGTAAAGGGAATCTTAAAGAGGTGAGGTACTAGGGGTGTGTAACACTACATATACTTTCAGGCAGTTGATTGCTGGTTCTGCTAAACTTTTTTTTATTCTTGGCTATAATATATGGCTCTCAGGATAAGGAAGAAGGAGAGGCATATTTGGAAATGAAAGGGTTAGAAAAAGCATAATGTCAATATTGTTTTTCTTTTGATTCTTGAAAAAAGATTTTTAAAGTAATAAATGAAGTAGTAAATGGACTCAGTTTCGTATTCATAGGAGAAATGAAATTAAATGACAGTATATAATTACTGTGGCTAAACCATCCAAATCTCTACTTGGGGAAGGTTTGGTAGTCATCCTGTGAGCATAGCAATTGGGATTCGGTCAAGTCATAGGCCTGGCTCTTTGTCCAGGAGCTAAATGTTTGCACTAGGAAGGCAGGGTGGGATGATGGAAAGAACACTGGATTTGGTTTCAGAGGGTCCAATTCCCAGCTCTGCCCCTTAGGCAGATTGTTTCATTTCTCTGGGCCTCTGTTCTCTTATCTCTAAATTGTAGAGGTTGGGCTACGTCACCTCTCAGGTCCCTTCCAGTCCTAAATCTATTATTCTCCCATTCCCTCTGCCCACATCCAGCCTAGCATGTATCCCAGACATCAAATGAGGCACCTCTGAACTCCCTCTTCCGTGTCTTCTCTTGCAGATTTGAAGGTTCAGGACTGCTACCAGTTCACCTTCTGGGGTGGTCAGGGGCATCATTCTTCTCCCTTCTGATTTCCTCCTTCTTCAAAGGAAGTGTTGGAGTGGGGAAAGGAGGATCAGAGAGGAGACCCAACAAAAGGTTAAAAGCAGATAAGGCACCCAAAGGATTGTGGGAGCTTCGCATCAAGAAGGAGGTAGATTTAGGGCATAGAAGTGACATCTTTTCCAGCAGGTGACAAAGCAGGTTAGAAATGCAGCCTGAGAAATGTCAGGGCAGGAAAGGTCCATCTCAGATATACCTGGAGAGTTGGGTTATTTCTCTCTGGTGAAAATGAGATCATTTTAGAAGTTGAAATTTAGAAGAAGGCTTTGGAGTAATATCACCTTAAAAATGTCATCCTCAGAAAAGCCTGGAGTGAATGTAAAATCAGTCAGTCATGCCCCAAACAATTTCCAGCCCATTGAAGTTGTTTTTGTTTTCCCCATTTGAAAACACTTTAACACATTTACTGAAGGAATGATTATTTCTTCTAAAATTGCATTGATTTATATGTAACAGGGAAAATATTCTGTAGACCAATCAAAGTAATAAGACAGTAGTAACCTTGTAAACATAGAAAACAGAACAAAAGATTTGGGTGTAAAAATGGAAGTGGGAGCCAGTTCCCATTAATTGACTATGGCAATGGGGACCTGATTGACAGCTGACTTTAAATGAGAGAACAAAACCCTCAGAGAAGGACAATTTTTTTCATATTATTCATTTTTGCTATAGTGCAATTTTATTTAAGCCTTGAATCACATCCCCATATATACATGGGATGTGATGTCAGATGTTCTGCTTTTGCATTTCTCCTCCCACAGTTCTTTCTCTCAAGGTGGACAGCATTCTTTCCCATAAGTCCTTCAGGAGTGTCCTGGCTTGTTGCATTGCTACTAGTAGCAAAGGCTGTTACATTGGATAGTTCCACAGTGGTTTACTTTCTGTGTACAGTGTTCTCCTGGTTCTGCTCATTTCACTCTGCACCAATTCAGTGAGGTAGAGAAGGACAATTTGTCCCATGGCTCCGTGGAAGAAGCTAAAGTCAGGGGGCCTGGAGTAGAGTCCTGACCCTACCCCTAAATCCTTTTCCTGGGCCTCCGGGTCTTCCTCTGTCAAATGGGAAGAGTAGTTGGATTAGAAAACCTCAAAGGCCCCTTGCAGCTCTGGATCTTGTTATCCGAACTTAGGAAAAGTGAAGTGAGAGGCTCATGGGAAAGTCTGAGTAGATGAGTTCATAGTCTCCAGCGACCATTCCCCAAACCAGCAAGATGAAATCGAATAAAGGTAAATGTGTGGGGCAGGTAGGTGACTCCGTGAAGTCTTATCTTCGTATTCCAAAATATCAACTACACACGTGTAGGATGGGGAACGGATAGGGGGGAGAGGGAGAGACCCCTTAGTTTGCAGCCGTTCCCCTACGAAGGTGGAAGGACTTGAGTTAATCAGCAAGGAGAGCTTGTTCCTGAAACAGCCAGTGTGGACTTGAAGAGTGTCTAGACAGAAGGTGGTGATGGTCCCACCACCTCTGCCCTGGTCAGACCCTGTCTCTTCTACTATGGGAACGGTTCAAGATCCTGCCCAGATGAAGACGACCCAGGACAGGGAAACAGAGATAGGGTTGTAGACCGCAAGCATGCTCATTCTGAAGACGAGAAGATTCAAACGAACTATATTAATAGTTTTTAGATATCTGAAGGGCTGGTAGGGGGGAAGAGAGAAGAGATTCGCTTTGTGGCCCCAGAGACGATGAGAACCAATGAGCCAGGCTGTAGAAAAGCAGATTTTGACTCATTAGAAGAAGGAAATAGGCTTACCCTTTTAAAAATTATTATCAAGTTTTATTTATGTCTTTTTGTTTTTACATTATAGGGATTTCCAAACTTGCCTCCCTCCCCCATTGTCACCACCAGTCCCTCCCTTATAACGAAGAAAAATAGTTAAAAAAAAACTTTACATGGCCTCAGACACTTCCTAGCTGTGTGATCCTGAGCAAGTCACTTAACCCCCATTGCCTAGCCCTTACTCTTCTTAGAACTGATACACAGTATTGATTCTAAGATGGAAGATACTGGTTTAAAATAAATAAAATTTTAAAAAATGTATACACTGTCCTAGTCTGATAATATATTCAACATTTGGTACCCGTGGCCCTCCACCTCTCTAACAAAGGCATCTATTAGAAGGAAATCATTTAACAAACTTCTTGAGCAATGTACATAATAAGCTACCCCAGGAAGCAGTGAGACTCCTATCCTGGTTAATATATTTTGTAATATAGGAATTCTTAACCTTTCTTGTGTTATAAATCCTATCAACAGTCTGGTAAAGCCTATGGATGCCTTCTCAGACTAACATCTTTTAAATAATTGGGGGAAAAAAAGGCTCAATTTTAGTTAGAAATTAATGAAAATAGGGAGCAGCTAGGTAGCACAGTGGATTGAGAGCCAGGCCTAGAGATGGGAGGTCCTGGGTTCAAATCTGACCTCAGACACTTTCTAGTTGTGTGACCCTGGCCAAGTCACCTAATTCCCATTGCCTAGCCCTTACCGTTATTCTGCCTTAGAACCAATACACTTAGAACCACTACATAGTATTGGTTCTAAGGCAGAAGGGAAGGGGTTTTTTTTTAAAGAAATTAATGAAAATATAAATGTCATATTTTTTCCATCCAAGTGCACAGATCCTTGAAATTTACCCTTTGATTGGTTAGGGATCTGTGGGTTCCACATTATGAACTCCTTATTTAGTGGTATAATGGACAGAGAATTCGATCTGGTAATAGAAAGACTGGTTCTGCCCATTATTACTTGTGTGACATTGAATGAGTCAATTCAATTCTCTGGCCTCAGCTTCTTAATTCATAAAATGAAGGGGCTGGCCTGTAAGGTTTCATACAAGTCTAAATCTCTTCTTCTAAAAAGAAGCAATTTACTTGTCAGAGATTCTATGCAGAAGATTCCAGAATGGAATGGGAGGGAGGCCTCTGTGACATCCAAAATACAGGCCAGCTCTTCATTCTTGATGGTTCTCTCTCAATCCCTCTTGGATTTTGTTTATTTGTTTAGAAGGTTTTGTTTAAACCCTTACCTTCTGATGTTCCTCCACTGGAGAATGGCTGAACAAATTGTGTGATATGATAGTGATGGAATACTATTGTGCTATAAGGAACGATGAACAGGATGAATTTGGAAAGACCTCCATGAACTGATGCAGAGTGAAATAGGCAGAACCAGGAAAACATTGTACACAGAGACTGAAATTTTGTGGGACGATCAAATTTGGTAGACTTTGCTACTAACTTCAGTACAGTGATCCAGGACAATTCTGAAAAGGAATGCTATCCATCTCCAGTGGAAGCACTGTCGGAGTAGAAATGCAGATGAAAACATATGATTTATCACTTGTTTATTTGGGTTTATAAGATTATTCAGTTATAAAAATGAATAATATAGAAATATGTTTTGTGCAATAAAATTTCATTTTAAAAAACCTTTACCTTCTCTCTTAAAATCGATACTAAGAAAAAAAAATTTTTTTAAGTTAAGAAATTGATACTAAGTATCTGTTCCAAGGCAGAAAAGCCAAAAAGGCTAGGCAATGGGGGTTAAGTGACTTGCCCAGGATCACACAGCTAGGAAGTGTCTGAGACCACATTTGAACCCAGTATCTCTCCTCTCTAGGCCTGGTTCTCAAACCACTGAGCCACCTACCTGCCCCTGTGATTTCTCATCACATAAACTGGCATTCCTCCTTCCTCTCCATGTGATTTCCACCAGATGGTGGCCTTTACAATATGGTCCCTCTTTTTAGCAAGCCCCACATGGGGACCTGGCCTGGAGCTCAGGACTGACTGGCAGGTGACTCTGGAGCTCATCCGTTAGCTTATGGTGGGAGTATTAGATGTAGGCTTATCTTGGCACAGATTTTGCTTGGACCAGTTTGCCTCTATCATCCCTTTCCTGGTGAGACATTTAACTTATGCTGGAAGAGTCATTTATAGTGATGTGTCCCCATCCCAGGCCTTTCTGGGGGCAGTTCCTCATCAGTGAGTCCAGCTGCCAGCAGCCATCACTGTGTCTTTTTCATTCCCCTGAGCTAGAGAAGGAGATGGCAAACCACTCCAGTATCTTTGCCATTCTTGGCATGACCCAAATGGGGTCATGAAGAGTCAGACATAACTGAACTCCTCCCCTCCTTTTGAGGCAGTTTGCCTGAGCCTCTTCCTTCTCCTTGGAGAAGGAGAAAGGATCAGTCCCTAAACCAAGGACCCATTCCCTTTTCCCTAAAGTACCCTTACTTCTCATCCATGGTCCAAGTGTCCTTTTTAAATCTTTTTTATTAAAAATTTGTTTCCAAGTGTCCTTTTCAAGAAAGGAAAGAAATAAGCATCTACCTTGTTCCAGGCATTTATCAAAACGTTTTACAAGTATTTTCTCATTTGATCCTCGCAACAACAACCTTGACAGGTAGATATGATTATTATCATCCCCATTTTACAGATAAGGAAATTAAGACAGAGGTTATGTGACTTGCCCAGGGTCACACAGCTTGCAAGTATCTGAAGCCAGATCTCAACACAGGTTTTCCTGACTCCAAACTTAATGCCTTATTCCCTGAGCTATGTATTTGTTTTTTGTCCTAAATACAGGGGATTCCCTTTGTCTTAAGAATCTTGCCCATATTAAATTAGAAAGTGGAAGGCAGGAGAGGTGGGACACAAGGAAATCCTAAGAAGTAGAACTTTTCTAAACCTGTCAGGAAGGGAAGAGATAGTAAAATCATAAAAATCAGATACAAGAACTTTCAAGTCCAGCAGTCAAGACTGATCGGTGATGGGCAAACAACGATGACCAATCAATTATGAGCCTGGATGATTCCTGGATGGACGGGGTAAATGCTGCTCTGTGCCCTCTGCTTCAGGTGAGAGAGAAGTAATTTGAGAAGGATTTCTATACAAAATGTTTAAAAGATAAATTTGGCTCCTTTTCAGGACATGAACTTCTAGGAAGGAGAAAAAGTAAATTTCTGTTCATTTTTTTTAGAACTAAATTTTGAAGGGGCAGCTAGGTGGATCAGTAAATAGAGCTCTAGGCTTAGAGTCAAGAGGACCTGAGTTCACATTTGACCTTAGATACTTCCTAGCTTTGTGACCCCGGACAAATCTTTATCAAAAATCAGGTGCCTAGCCTTTACCTTAGAGTTGCTACTAAGACAAAAAGTATGGGTTTTTAAAAAAGATTAAATTTCTATAAAGTACAAGTTCTTTGAGAACAAGGACTATAATTCTTTTCTGTTTCTATCCTTAGCACTTAGCAAAGTCCTTGGCATATAGTAAGTAATTAATAAATGCTTTTTATTCATTTATTCATTAAAAGATTAATCTGTCAATAAACTTTTATAAAAAGTGCCTACTGTGTGCCAGCCTTTGGACTGAGAGCTGGAAATATGAAATATTCCAATATGAAATATTCCCTAATATCTAAGAGCTTATATTCCATCAAGGAAATCATATACATAAGAAAAAGAAAAGAAAACATATATATAAGTTTCTGCTATCTGGAAAATTCCTAGGATGGGCCAGTTCCTTTCCTCGTTGGGTATTCACTATTAAATTTATAATTATATATAATATATATATAATAAATATGTATATAATATTTTTGGTATTCTAGGCCAAATGGCTTCTCCAATATCTATTTTGTATTTTATTTGGAATAAATGTTTATTTGATAGTGAAAAAAAATTTCACTATTAAGTTAGCAAATAATAGTTAATTGTTTATTTTTTTAAAACCCTTACCTTCCATCCTAGAATCCATACCATATATTAGTTCCAAGGCAGAAGAGTGGTAAGGGTTAGGCAATGGGAGGTAAGTGACTTGCCCAGAGTCACACAGCTAGGAAGTGTCTGAGGTCAGCTTTGAACCTTTTGTCTCTAGACCCGGCTCTCCATCTATTGAGCCATCCAGCTGTCCCCAATAGTAGCTAGTTTTATACTTTATTACTAACAACTCATGGGGTAGCCAGGTGGAATAGTAGATAGAATACCAGGCCTGGAGTCAGGAAGACCTCAATTCAGCCTCAGATATTTACTAGCTGTAGGACTCTGGGCAAGTCACTGAATCCTGTTGGCCTCAGTTGCTTCATCTACAAAATGAGCTGGAGAAGGAAATAACAAACCACTTCAGAATCCTTACCAAGAAAACCTCAACCAGTGTCATGAAGGGTCAGACACAATAGAAACAACTGAACATCAACCACTAACAGCTCACATTTCAGTTGAGATTGAAAATTTACAAGATACCTTATTCACAAGTACCCTGTGAGGACCGTAGTCTGAGTTTCATTGTCCCCATTTGCCAAGAGAAGAAAATGATCCCTTATAGGATAAGTATCTTTTTTTCTTTTTCTTTTTAATTATTTTTCTTCTTAATTTAGAATATTTTCCATGGTTTCATGATTCATGTGCTCTCCCTCTTCCCTCTCCCCTCCCGGAGCTGACAAGCAATTCCACTGAGTTATACACGCATCATTCACATACACTCTTAAAGTGACTTGCCAAGGATTAGGTCAGAAAAAAGGGACAGGGTCTAGATTTGCACCCAGGCCGCCTGGCTCCAAAATCCAGTGCTCTTTCTTCTGTGCAGCCCTGGCTTTTTGCCTGGGCTCTGTGTTCCCCAGGAGCCCCGGGGCGGCCTCCTGCAGTGAGACTCTGGAGGGGGAGATAACCCACAGGCCTGTCTGGAGTTTTACATCTTGTCACTCAATGACAGCCTGAGGAAAACCGCCCCTCCTGAACCCCAGTGAAAAGTAGCTGGGGGTGGGACTCACTACCGCACATGTGTCGAGGGGACCAGCCCTTAGCTGCCTGCACAATTTATTAATACTTCATGGGAGGAAAAAAATTATTTTAATCTCATAATGGATGATGAGCTGTGAAATTGCTTTGGTAGCAGCTGGACACCCTGGGGGAGGTGCTCATTCAGCTCCATTATGCCAGCTTGCTCCCAGATCCTCTGGGCTGCTCGTGCTAAACAGACATGTCAAAGCCAGGCAATGAGGAACAAGAGACTCGGGGCTTTTCTTTTAGGATAAACCTTAATACGAATTTAGGTCAATTGTTTCAAAACACAAACATCCCTGCCTGCGTAGACACACACATACCGTTGTGGTGGTATTGTGAGGCCTAAGAAAATGGTTCCTACAGGGGTAGAATAGATGGGGAGAAACAATAAACGGGGAAGAGCAGTGAATGGGGAGGCAAAGCGGCTGGATTTCCATCCTGGCTCTCTCACCAGCCATAGCACCTCAGGCTTATTGAACTCCGAGTCTTCTTTCTTATCTCTGAAATGAGCGTAATACTCCCTCAGAGCTGTTATGAGGATAAAGGAAGGGGAGTAAATGATAGTGCAATTTCAGTGTGCTGTGTAAAAGTGTAGGCCGGAAGGTGGCTCAGTGGGTGTAGAGCCAGGCCTAGAGACAGGAGGTTCTGGGTTCAAATGTGGCCTCAGACACTTCCCAGCTGTGTGACCCTGGGCAAGTCATTTAACCC